>NC_088223.1:83802825-84102825 GCF_036934945.1 Oncorhynchus masou masou | reverse complement strand
GTTCATATATCACTTTTTTAATAATTCAACCTCTGCACCACACCCTCTCCTCCTCAGAAACCCAGATGTGCTGGTAATCCCCACACTGCTCAAGCACCATGGATAAACAGTGATGTCATTTGAACAAGACTGTTGTGGAGGCTTAGCACAATGGATCTGTTGTATAGAGCGTTTACACTGGGTTTTAGGCAGGGCACTAAAGAATGAACCTACTTGTATAGCAGTAGTAGGTAGGATAAAGGGCTGGATACAGGGGACGTTCAGATTCAACCAAATTTATGGCTGTTTTTGAAGCTATTTTGTCCTTATTGGTTATGCAAATGCTCACATCCATGAATGGCATACTTGTAACTTGAATAAACAGGGATCTACTTAAGAAAATGTATGATATTCAAATAGCTCTTAATTGCTTCTCAATAATTATATAAATGATCTTTAACATTTTACTAACGTATGCACTTTGTGACAACTGCTGATGTAAAAAGGGCTTTATGAAATGGATTTGATTGATTGACTAATAACATGGTCTGTATAGGGGCACCATCGTGAAGGCCAGAGACAAACTGTACCACACAGAGTGCTTCATGTGTGATGACTGCGGCCTGAACCTCAAGCAGAGGGGCTACTTCTTCATTGAGGAGAACCTGTACTGTGAGACCCACGCCATGGCCCGTGTCCAGCCTCCTGAGGGATATGACGTGGTTGCAGTCTACCCCAATTCCAAGGTTGAACTGGTCTGAGCTGGTCAGGCTTTAAACACGACCCCCCCCCCCAGTCTTATCCACAGCTTCCAGCAGGCAGCAAGGTTTTCCAATCCAATGCGCAACATGTCTAAGCTATCGCCGGAAAAGATCATGTCAGTTTAGAGTGGGAGAGTGGTGTCCAGAGGTTTCTAGTCTCTCTCTAGCTCTTTCACACACACTTTACAGCATGCTATTCATTTTTTCTGACAGACCTTACATTTTTACTCCTGCTGAGTACAAAAAAATGGAGGGCTTTTCTTTGTCAAGAGCACTTTTAGATCTTGTTAAAACATAAGCAATTTTCAACAGAACGACATCTCACATCTGGGGGTGGTTTTCTATTTTTACCCTGCTGACTAAAATGCAGTTAATGGAATTAGGGTCAAGCACCTGACTGAGAATGGAATTGAACTTTTACTGCTTCTCACACAGTTACTACAGTTAAAGAACACCAGCTTTATTACAGCTGGTGAAATACATTCCAGTGCCACAAGAGAAAGCCTTTTGTATCTCCACTGTTGCAGCGTTTAAAAAGCTGTGGGGAGTAGAGTCCCAAGACAAGGACATGGAAAACAATGACTCTAGGATCTAACCCGTGAATCTAGGAACATGCGGGAATAATCTATCTATTTAGGTTCTTTGGCACATTCTGTAGAAACAGACAGTGCTTGTTGGCTGAGAGCCGGTATTTGAAAGTGTATATTGTTTTCTTGTTTTCTAGATATCACAGCCAAGTCCACTGAATTAATCAGACTTCTACATGTCCAGGGAGGGCATTTATGTGCTTTTGGAAATGACAAAAATATTCATGCTTGGCACAGTCTCTTCCCCTGAAATTGTAGGATGAAGTAGGATGAGGATTGTGGACCTGTACAGAATCATGCAGCCTGAGTGACGGCAAACAGTAGTTGGATGAAAGAGTGCTATTTGTAAAATATTTGATTCTTTAAAAAAACAAGTTTTAATTGTATTTTAACTCTATCTTAAAGTGCTTGTTATTCAATATCCATCATGACCCTAACATTTAGCTACTGGAATGCCAACTAGGACAGTAGTTTGTAAATTATGTGAAATTATTTTGGTGTTTTTAAGTTCTAATTGTACATATTTGTTTCATGTCTAACAAACTTAACTAGTCACTGCCTTCACATGTCTGTCCTTTTTAAATGCTTACCGTGTGTAGTCACACAGAATCCCCTTGTGTTTAACTTATTGTTTTGTAGACCCATTTCATTCTGGTTTCTTCTATTTGTTTTTTAAGATATAATAAAGTGAGAAATAAATAAAATCATACTCATGATTCAGCTATTTTATTTTTTTACAGGCATGCTGTATATAATGTGAACGTGAGAATTGTAGTTTAACTTGCCTGTGGAAACACAGCATAAAAATAGCAAGGGGTTCCAATATGTGAAGTTCTGTCCCTGACAAGGCACTTTACCCAACAGCATGTATTTTGACCTCCAACTTGGAGTTGAGGCTTGTCTCCCAAATTACACACTATGCCCTACATAGTGCACTGCTTTGGTGCCATTTGGGATGCACAGAAGTTGACTGATCCAGAGACATCCACTTCCTAGAGACCCTGTATTTGTTTGAAATTCCAGTGCCACAAAATGGGTTTCATGTTTTCATAACATTGTCTCTTACGTGTTTATGGGTTGTGAGAACAAGTACTCAATGGTTTTTAATTTGTCACTTTAGTGCTAGACTTTTAACACAACTGCCATTTTGAATAATGTTCTAAATGGTGGGATCAAAAACCTACACAACTTTAAAGTAATCATTTATTGTATGGTGAATGTTTGATTTTCCTCCCACAAAATGTTTGAGGACATTTTGTGTCACTTGATAGAACATGAGAAGCTTGAGGGTTGTTTAAGAACAAATGTCAAGTTTACCATACCGATGTATGGCTGAGATTCAGTGGTTTACTATAATCTGTAACATAAGGCGGGGGAGGCCTTCATACCCCATTAAATATGTCTTCATGCCGTATTAACGCGTTCAAAGACCACAATGGGTGCAGAGAGCGGGAGGGAGTGAGACAGAGGGGGAGAGATGCACGAGGAGGCAGAAGGGAAGAGTGAAATTGGTTGGTTTTAATTAAGTCTGTTAATAGCACAGTGATGTGGTTTAGCAACATGGCCAACAGTTAGTGACTTGATTCCAAGGCTTTGAACACTCCTCTTAAAAGACCGTGTGTAATATTTTCCACATTGGTGGCATGTTATGCCGTTAATCACAAGTCACTCACCAAACAGCAGCAGCAAGGAACATGGCATCTCGGAAGCTCGTCTCTCATACTTTCATCATGCATGGATAACATGATAAACTTCAGACTTAGCTTTCACAGCAGCTGAAATCGCTCACCATTAGGTTAGAATGCTTTACTCTTAATATATTTGCATGTACAGTGCCCTCGTGAATTATTGGCATCCTAGGTAAATATGATTAAACTGACTTTTTTCAGACTTTATCTGCTTGATCTCACACTCCATATCATACTGTATGACTCCAACCTTTTTAAGTTAAAATTGTTCACAGAAAAATCGTCATCAATGTTTTTGAATAAAATAATTGGTATTTTATTGGCACCCCTGCATGTAGTACTTTGCACCCTCCCTTTGCCAAGATAGCCACTCTGGGTCGTCTCCAAGAATGTTTGAAGTGGGAGAACACACCCCTTTGCCAAGAAAAGCGCTCTGGGTCGTCTCCTAGAATGTTTGAAGTGGGAGAACACACCCCTTTGCCAAGAAAAGCGCTCTGGGTCGTCTCCTAGAATGTTTGAGGTGGGAGAACACCTTCTCTTTTCCAAGATAACAGCTCTGAGTCATCTCTTAGAATGTTTGAAGTGGGAGAACACATAGGAAGGGATTTGAGTCCATTCCTCCATACAGAACCTCCAGACTCCCAGGTCCACGCTTGTGGACTCTCCTCTTCAGCTCATTCCACAGGTTTTTAACGGGGTTTAGGTCAGGGGACTGGGACGTCCATTACAAAAGCTTGATTCTATGGTCAGTGAACCATCTTCCTGTGGATTTGGAGGTATGCTTTGGATCATTTTATTTATTTATCCGTTATTTTACCAGGTAAGTTGACTGAGAACACGTTCTCATCTGCAGCAACAACCTGGGGAATAGTTACAGGGGAGAGGGGGATGAATGAGCCAATTGTAAACTGGGGGTTATTAGGTGACCGTGATGGTTTGAGGGCCAGATTGGGAATTAAGCCAGGACACCAGGGTTAACACCCCTACTCTTACGATAAGTGCCATGGGATCTTTAATAACCTCCGAGAGTCAGGACACCCGTTTAACGTCCCATCCGAAAGACGGCACCCTACACAGGGCAGTGCCCTGGGGCATTGGCATATTTTTTTAGACCAGAGGAAAGAGTGCCTCCTCGATCTAATGACGACCCAGTTTTAGCCACCTGGCAGAGGCAGACAGATTTTGGCCTGACATGTATCCTGACAAGGTTCCCATGGCCATTGGAAGTAAAACAGCCCCACATCACAGATCCACCATCATACTTCACAGTGGGGATGAGGTTATTTTCTGCATGACCATGGCTCTTTTTACACCAAACCCACCTCTGGTGTTTGTTGCCAAAAACAGACCATAACCTGGTTCCAATCAAAGTTCCAATGACATTAGTCATTA
The DNA here is from genome assembly GCF_036934945.1 of Oncorhynchus masou masou. NCBI lineage: Eukaryota > Metazoa > Chordata > Actinopteri > Salmoniformes > Salmonidae > Oncorhynchus > Oncorhynchus masou. The sequence continues at coordinate 84,098,418 of NC_088223.1, read as the reverse complement.
GTTTTAGTGACAGCAGAGGCTTTCATCTGGCAACCCTTCCAAATAACTTGTCATGGAGGTGGCGTCTAATTGTAGTTTTCTGACCCCAAGATGTAACCAACTTATGCAATTCTCCAACTGTGATCATTGGAGTTTGTTTTTTTTGCCACTTGAACCCTCCTGACTGCGTGGAGGCAAAATACCGTTGCGTCCTCTTTCAGGCAGGGTCATCAGAGCTCCAGTTTTACATTTCTTAATTATTACCCTAATAGTGATGGGTATTTTCAGGGGTGTAGCTAGCTCATTTTTTATAGCCATTACCTGATTTGTGAAGGTCAACAACCTTTTGTCTCATTTCTTTTGTGTGTTTTCTGGCTTCTCCTATATTGATGGATGACTGAGTTTAGCCTGGTGTCACCTCGTATTTATACTTCAGTGAAACAGGAAGCCATGGATGACCACTTAAGAGTTCCCAAAGTCTCAGATTAACTTTGTATTTTTTTATCTTAATCGGAATAAACAATAAGATTTATTCATAGGAATGTCTAGGGGTGCCAATAATTGACATGCATGTTTTTGAATAAAATGATTTATTGACGTTAGAAGTTAGATTCATATGTTGAGTGTAACATCCTTCTTTGTTCATATAGGTTGCCAATAATTCAGGTCACTGTACATTCAAATGGAGTGTAGTTTAATAATACAGTGGATACCAGAGGCACAAATACCATATGTAGTACTGAAGTTACTCGACATAACAGAGGGAGAGCGAGCGAGAGAGAGACGCAAAGAGAGTACTTGGAAACTCCATGGAAAGACTTGTGAGCTCCAGTATTTAAAGTAATTTCGGTTCTGCTGTAAACACTGAGCTATGCTGAAGCTAAACACTTCATGTCTCCGTGACCGTCTGTCTTATGTAATGTGGCCAATGTCCCTGCTTCGGCATCAGCTAGCTATCTGTCCATCAGAATAAACACGATGTGAGGAGTCTTTTGGAAGAGCTTCAAACCCCCCAAAACATGACAAACGCCGGGCTTCTGTGAGGCATATATATATATAAAATCTAATTGTCACTGAATCAGGTCGTATTGGCCTTAGATCCATTCAGTTTGAGAGTTCTAACTTCTAAGGTCTAAACAAATCCATCTTTACTTTTAAAGCTCAGAGGAAGATAAACGTGCTGTATCTGGAAAGAATTGGCTTTGTGGTTCCTCTCCCTCCACATGCACGTTCCCATGGTGTAATTCATCAACAGGATCAGATGGGAATGCAGCTCATTCACTTGATGTGGAGGATGCCTGTCACCCCATTCTACTTATGGAGCCCACTGTCATTTGGGCTTGGTTACAATTAGTTCCTAAAACCAGGCCTCACTCAATCGTTCACTCACTCATTCCATCTCGCCTTTCTTCAGTGCATTCCTGTCCTCCCCTTCCATACGGTACCAACCTGTTGTTTCTGACAGCTGTGATTTGTAGTATCTTATTGGGTGGGTGCCTGTAAAACCTGGGGTTAAGCACTCTACATACTAGGGTACTAAAAATGGGCATGTCAGTTATTCCCTATCCACCTTTGGAGCATTGCAGCTTGAATGATGCAGCTGAACTTGAAAGATGGAAAAATATATTGAATATATGGAAAAATATATTGAATGATAGAGGTTACAGAGAAACTCTTTCTATGTTCAGTATCAGAGGACATTTCTGAGATGCAACCAAATTCCATTCCGATATGCCTGTCACTATGATAACACTTGAGAAGTTTGATCCTTGCACAATTTGCAAATAAGACTTAAGTTTAGATTGCATTATTGTGCAATGTGAGAACGCAAGAATAGCAAGGCTAGAGGAGCATCATGCCCCATCTTGTGTGTTTTGCTTGGTTTTGTTTATTCAACCCCCTGTATTACAGAGATTTGTGCCCTGAAAGTTGAAAGCAGTTTTGTTTGGGAGGATTCTGGGAAAGAAAGCCATAATGATCATCCAAATGTTTAGCTAGTTCTTGTTGGGAGGAGCTGTGCTCTTAGACTCGTGAGAATGAGATTGAGAATAAAGAGTGACCTTGACCTCCCCCAACTCTTGGGAAACGAAACTACATTACTATTGAATAAGAATATAAAGAAAGGCTGTCCATCAGTGGAAAAAGCACAAATGCACATGGTATTTTGGTATTGTTGAGGGCACTTTGAGCATCCATTGCCCTGTAGTTAATATGACACAGAGGGAATCTATCCTTAGGAGTTTGTTTACATCCAGTGTGAGCAGCCAAGGTCTGATAGTGGCTGAGATCCATCTTTGAGATATGTGGTTATAGACCCATGCAATACACTAAATCTCTACCTTCTTAGAGTTGTGTACATAAAACTGGATATGAAAACCAAACAGATGGCTTTAGGTTTGATAAACATGTCAGCCCCACCAAACATGGCTAAAAGACGAGGAAATGAGTCAAATGGGACCAGACACAACCTCTCCTTTGGAGTTCCTTTTTCGACCCAAAAATCCCATTCTAATAATTAATTCCACTCCATTGCCAATCTGTGATTTGACTGCTTAGATACAGTAAAACATCATCCAAGAGCCCTCAAACATACAGTATATCCAAAATATTCACATATACAGCACCTATCAAACGTTTGGACACACCTACTTATTCAAGGGTTTTTCTTTATTTTTACTATTTTCTACATTGTAGAATTTTTTTAAATGTTTTCATTTATCCGTTATTTTACCAGGTAAGTTGACTGAGAACACGTTCTCATTTGCAGCAACGACCTGGGGAATAGTTACAGGGGAGAGGAGGGAGCCAATTGTAAACTGGGGATTATTAGGTGATCGTGATGGTTTGAGGGCCAGATTGGGATTTTAGCCAGGACACCGGGGTTAACACCCCTACTCTTACGATAAGTGCCATGGGATCTTTAATGACCCCAGAGAGTTAGGACACCTGTTTAACGTCCCATCCAAAAGACAGCACCCTACACAGGGCAATGTCCCCAATCACTGCCCTGGGGCATTGGGATATTATTTTTTTTAGACCAGAGGAAAGAGTAAGCAAAGAGAAATGACAGTCCATCATTACTTTAAGATATGAAGGTCAATCAATCTGGAACATTTCAAGAACTTTGAACGTTTCTTCAAGTGCAGACGCAAAAACCATCAAGCACTATGATGAAACTGGCTCTCATGAGGACAGCCACGGGAAAGGAAGACCCAGAGTTAACTTATCCTCTGCAGAAGAGGTAATTACAGTTACTAGCCTCAGTAAATGCTTCACAGAGTTCAAGTAACAGACACGTCTCAACATCAACTGTTCAGAAGAGACTGTGTGAATCAGGCCTTCATGGTCGAATTGATGCAAAGAAACCACTACTAAAGAACACCAAAAAGAAGAGATTTGCTTGGGCCAAGAAACACGAGCGCTGGACATTAGACCGGTGGAAATCTGTCATTTGGTCTGATGAGATATTTGGTTCCAAACGCTGTGTCTTTGTGAGTCGCAGTGTAGGTGAACGGATGATCTCTGCATGTGTGGTTCCCACAGTGAAGCAGGAGGAGGAGGTGTGATGGTATGGGGGTCTTTTGCTGGTGACACTGTCTGTGATTTATTTAGAATTCATGGCACACATAGCTGTCATTAAGGCAAAGGGTGGCTACTTTGAATAATCTAAAATATAACTCCTTTTTGGTTACTAAATGGTTCCATGTGTTATTTCATAGTTTTGATGTCTTTACTATTAATCTACAATGTAGAAAATAGTAAAAGTAAAGAAAATACCTTCAATGAGTAGATGTGTCAGCTTTTTTTATATATATATTTGTATATGTATATGTATATAAATATAAACATATATATATATATGTATAAATATATATATATTTCACTGTAACTAGAGCAATGTTATAATTTGATATCAAAGTTGTACATTATCGGTGACTGTGCAACCTGATTCCCTGGTTGAACATGCACATTAAAGTATAGCATACATACTTCTACTAACCTCTGAAAAACAAAAACACAGCTATCAGGGCAGACTTTCCTTTGGTGTTTTTTGGTCATTATTGTTATCGGATGTTTTCCCTAAATTCCAGCCGAGTGTCTGAGGATAAGTGACTGGTGCAGACAGGAAACAGGAAAGACCAGCTCAGCTGTCCCAAACATCAGGCCGGAGTAGGCTGTAACGCCGGAGATCCCCTCTAAGGAACAATAGGAGCTGCTCACAGGAGCTGCTCTCTTGCTCGCTCTCCTTCCTTGCTTCTCCTCCCTCTTTCTGTTTCTTTCACATTGATACACTCTGCCCCTACCCCTCCTCTCTCTCTTTCCCTCTCCCTTTCTCTCTTAGAGCAGCTGGCAACATGTTTTAGTAGTGTCCATAGCAACCGCATGAAAAGTGCCACACCAGGGGGCAGTGAGACAAACAGGTCAGTCGTGGGAGTGCCCCTCTGCCACTGTGAGAAAGAGACAAGGCTTCCTTTTCCTCAACAACTTGGCTTCAACTTCATAAAATCGTCCTGTGTGGCTCAGTCGGTAGAGCAGAGCATAGCACTTGCAACTCCAAGGGTTGTGGGTTCAATTCCAGCTGGGGCCACCCATACGTAAGATGTATGCACGCATGACTGTAAGTTGCTTTGGATAAAAGTGTCTCCTAAATGGCATATATTAGATGTGGAATGTATACAGCTTCCATATGATTTTGCACACATCATTATTCGTTCTTGTATGACTTGCGTTTTGATTTCTCTTCCCCTTTTGTCAGCCACTAAAACACTGACCACAATATGAAGATCATGAAAAGAAAAGAACCTCTTGGACGTACATCCAGAAAACCAAAAACCCTCGATACTTCTCATCCAGTGTGCTACTCTCTGAAATGCCATGGATGGGGTAATTATAGCTGAGTTAATATGACATAATAGCCAGGCCATCCGCAGATGTGCTGAGGTTTCCTAAAGACAGCATGAGTTAAACCAAGTCTGTATATTATGTTGTTAGAAAGCATTAACTCATTACCAGCTATTGGCAAAATGAGACTTGCAGCCCTAGGAGGCTGAAAGTTTGAACATTGAGCGAGAGAGAAAGTGTGTTGAAACAATGAGTTGTTACTGTGAAGATGCACAAATCATGGCACTCCAGTTGAGAGGATGCCATGATCCTCTGAGGGGTAATAACGAGGTGGCTGGATGAATAGAACTAGAACCAGAGAATAGAGGCAGGGATCCAGACATGCTGCTGGGATCCAAACACAGACAGTCTCTATTGATTGATGTCCTTGAGGTGCTTACCGCTCCACACTCCTGGCATGGAACCCAATACAGACCCTTGAGGAGCACCTAGCCCAGCTCCAGCTGTTACTGAAGGTGTTCCATACACTGGCGGTTCTAATAGCTCTAGATCTTTTTTTCCTTTACTTCTTTAATAATTTGGCGTACCACAGTTTCGTGGGGCGCCCTCAAGGTCAGAGCAAGTGCTTTTTTTTCTCCATGTTTTTTTTTTGGAGGGGGGGACAGCTAGTTCTACACATTTGCCAGAAGACTGAGTGAAAATGTTGCTGTTTTAAAACTATTTTCCTGCAATTCTACACACATTGCCATGGGGCAGAGAGAATATTGTGCAGTTTTATCACTAACCCAATTCTAAGCATGTTTAAATGAGGCTGAGATAATTTGGAATTATTAAACTAATTTCCTGCAATTCTAGATATATTGCCATGGTGCTGAGAGAAATTGTTACAGTTTTACAGCTAATAGATGTTATTTATTTTTTGGGTTGGGGCCCCCAGAGCCTGTGGTCCCCTCCTCCTTGTAGGGGCTGTAGTGGTGTGTGGTATGCCAATGATCCTGGTGCCATATGTTCATATCTGCTACGAATCAACTTCCTGCCCAGGAAGGGCATTGCTGAGAGACATGATGATATGCTACTTATACCATCACCCCCCTCCAACCCCATCTTCTCCCAATGATGTTTGTGTAGCCTTGATGCATACAGTGGTAAAGACATTCCACTATGCTTCTATTGAAACAATAACAAAGTAGGAACCCTGCCTCTGTTTTGGTAAAAAAGCTGAGGGATGGGCCTGGAGAAATGTAACCACTCTCAAATTCATAGACAGCGTTGTGGATGCAAGGACTGACCATCCATGATATCAACATTATCATCAGAACCATGTTTTGAGGCTATACAGTGTTTGTTTACATTTACAATGTTCACAAACATTGAAATAACACAAGCTTTGGGTTCTGATGGAGTGTTATAGTTGAACTAAGATCACGCAGCATTTATAAGTTACATTCTTCAAGAATCAATGGTGTATCATTCATTTATAAGTCCAAAAATGTATGTAGCAATGGCAGATTGCCCCTTTAAAGATATGGTTCATAAATCCATACATTTCATTCATCTCTGTCATTTTGTCCTGTGCAATGAAATGAAAACAACATCAGGGCATGACTACGTTTACCCATTTGGATGGTCAAGCATTGTGTTAGCTAGGCTACAATTTGCTTGTCGAGATGACTCTCCAAGGGGGAATCTTCAAGTATGTAAAAAGTAATATCTAGTCATCACACAGTGCTATCTGCACTAGCGACAGCTGCTACTCAGCTCTACACACAAGTATTTAGATGAATTCAGAATACATTTCTCTTCTCTTTCATGGACCACATTGTGAAAAGCCCCCACTTCAACTGTGCTGAGTCAGACATCTCTGGCAGCAGGGATCACAGCAGGGATCACACATCCTATTTTCAAGGGGGACGGGGGGGGACGGGGACGGGGGGGGCGTTTTCCTTGGGTCTTGATGTGGGGGGGACATCTAAAAATAAATTGTGCGTGTTGTACATAAAAAAGCCGGTCTCTCCCATCAATCTCCCCACAGTGAGCCTGCATCGTCTGGGCCTGTCTGGCAGACAACCAAGCAATATGGTCTGACTCTGGGGTCTGCTCCTGCAGTCATGAGAGGAGAGCTGTAATTCTGTAAACAGTGGTAGAACTCACAGTCCAGAGCAGCTGCTGCTGCAGCCAAACCCATATACCACATAACTGCTTTAAGGGGATGCCTGGTCTAAGGCTCTAAGCAGTGAAAAGAATGCTTTCACATATTGACATACTGTATCATGGTTGGAAGACATGGAAATGTTTTGTGTCCATGTTGCAATCATACAATGCATAGTAAATTAACAGCAGAACAGGGATTATAGATCAAGAGTTTCTGGGGGATTCATTAATTGGCGACCCGTCGTTCAGGGCAGGTAGGGCAGAGCAAAAGTACCAGTCAAACGATTGGACACCTACTCATTCAAGTTATTTTTTTGTGGGGATTATTTTCTACATTGGAGAATAATAGCGAAGACATCAACTATGAATCATGTCGTAACCAAAAAAGTGTTAAACAAATCAAAATATATTTGAGATTTTTTACGATCGTTTAGAGAAGAATTAGACCAAGGTGCAGCGTGGTAAGCATACATCTTACTTTATTTGATGAACACCAAAAAACACCTCCAGCATCTCATCTCGGTGGTGCGGGGATTGTCGCCGGGGACTCCGGACCGTAGATCGTCGGCCCGGACTCCAGACTGTAGATCACTGCTGGAGGAACCGAATCACTGATCGTTGCAGGAGGCTCCGGGCCATGGATCGTCACTGGAGGCCGGGTGCGTAGAGCTGGCACAGAACTCGTCCTGGCTGGATGCTTACCCTAGCCTGGCAACTGCGGCGTGCTGGCACAGGACGCACTGGGTTGTGAAGGCGCACCGAAGACACAGTGCGCAGAGCCTTCACAGGATGTCCTGGGCCGAAGAGACGCACCGGAGACCGCGGCCCTTGCAGAGCAAGGGGAACCACTACTTCAAGGTCTCAGAGCAAGTGACGTCACCGATTGAAACACTATTTAGCGCACACTACCGCTAACTAGCTAGCCGTTTCACATCCATTACACTAGCATGGCAAATGCGGGAAGCTGGCACAGAGCGCATCGGGCTGTGGATGCGTACCAGAGACACAGTACGTGTAACCGCAAAGCATGGTGCCTGAAGAATCACACGCTCCTCAAAGCGACTGTCTTGCTCCAGACTCCAACCCCTCCAAACTCTGTCGTCCCTCTCCACTGCCAACCACTCCTCGCTCAAACGGTCCAAGAATTCCTCCTCGGTCTCGGACTCACCCCTCAGCACCCACATCATCTGCCCCCCCCCCCCCAAAAAAAACTTTGGGGGCTGCCTCTCGGGTTTCCGTTGTGTCCTCTCCTCCTGACCACGCTACTTGGTCCGTTTGTGGTGGGATCTTCTCAAAACAATCGTTTTGAGAAGAATTAGACCAAGGTGCAGCGTGGTAAGCATACATCATTCTTTATTTGATGAACACCAAAAAACAACAAGGTCTGTGCAGGTCTGATCCACAACTACAGAAAACGTTTGGTTATTGCTGCCAAGGCAGGGTCAACCGGTTATTTAATCCAAGGGCTCACATACTTTTTCCACCCTACACTGTGAATGTTTACAGTGTGTTCAATAAAGACATGAAAACATATAATTGTTTGTGTGTTATTAGTTTCAGCAGACTGTGTTTGTCTATTGTTGTGACCTAGATGAAGATCAGATCAAATTTGATGACTAAATTTATGCAGAAATCCGGGTATTCCAAAGGGTTCACATACTTTTTCTTGCCACTGTAGCTAAGAAAGTAATACTAAGTGTATGTTGTGTAGTAAGCTGTTAGTAGCCCATGTGCCTCACCCTAATAATTTGGTCTATTTTTGCCTACTGCTCTGACTTGGTGATGCAAATGTAGCCTATAACCTGTTCTAGAGAAAAGTAATTATTGAATATTGTAAGAGCTTTCATTGTCTGCTTATATGCCACCTTAAATTATCCTACAATTCTGACTTGAGGTACAGGGAGAACACTAAGAACGGCCCATGTTCTGACTTCTGTTGCTGTACATTTCAAATGTCTTAATCGAAATTACGGATTGCCATCTTTCAAATCAAAGTTTATCTGTCACGTGTGCTGAATACAAGTAGCATGTACATGAATGTATAGTGCCTATGCATATATGATAAATAGAGAGCAGCAGCAGCGTAAAAGAGGGTTTGGGGTGGCACACAATGCAAATAGTCTGGGTAGCCATTTGATTACCTGTTCAGGAGTCTTGTGGCTTATTGGTAAAGCTGTTGAGAAGCCTTTTTGTCCTAGACTTGGCACTCCGACAACACATGTATCTTTTGGTTATCATTACGGCAACAGCTTCCAGGAACAACACAATATTTACATCTTACAGTTATTCAGAAAATAAGTAAAAGGAATAAAACAACAATATGTCCATAACAACTGCCAAGTGGTACAGTATTTGGAATTTCAAGTACAGAAGAAATATCTTTGGTATTGTGGTAAAAATTGGTCAGCTAAGGGTAAACAGAATTAGAATCCTTTGGAAGGTTAGTAATAATTTATTGTCCGATGATTGCACGTTGGCGAGTAAAATTGACGGTAATGGCAGCTTTTCCACTCGCCTTCTACGGGTCCTCACGAGGCATTCCGGCTCTGTGTCCTCTGTACCTCCGCCTCTTTCTCTTGCAAATAACGGGGATGTCGGCCCTGTCGGGTGTTTGGAGAATGTCTTGTGCTTCCTGCTTGTTGTAGATTTTTTTTTGTCTAATCCGAAGTGAGTGATCGCTGTCCTGATATCCAGAAGCTCTTTTTTGCCATAAGATACGGTTGCGGAAACATCATGTACAAAATAAGTTACAAATAACGGGAAAAAAAACACATAATAGCACAATTGGTTGGGCGCCCGTAAAACTGCTGCAATTTCTTTTGCCGCCATTTTTTAAATCCGCTCGTTGCCCCCTTATGCCATAGTTTGTGCATCTTAATTGTCAGTAGAAACTACATTTGTTTAAGCAAGTCAGCCATATCAGCTTTGTTTTTTTTGAAGGCAGTGAATGAGGCTGAAGGATCTGTTTTGCTGTCAGACAAGGCTCCGCTGATAGGCAGGTGTAGCAGTGGTAGGTAAGGTGTTGGGAATGCTGTTGGGACAGCTTTATGTAGGCCCTAACAGTTTGTGGGCACCTTTTTTCACCGTCATAGTACAATTCATGTATTGTTTAGTGTTATGTAGCGGCTTTGCTAGCATGCATCCTCTCCAAATAAATCGCCAATGGATTTATTAAACCATGACACCATGAAATACTATATGGCAGTACAAGGCATAGGGCTGTGCTAAGCATTTCAGCTTTGTGTGTGTGTTTCTCATAAAGCATGTGTGGATAACCAACATCCACACCCTATCTACCTCCCTCCCACACCCACTTTAACCATGTTGATTGAAGTTCCCTGCCTCAAAATAAAACCATCCGTGTGCCAAAAAGGAATCCATCAATGTCTAATACCTGACTTGTCTTTGGTCATCTGAACGTTGTGCTCTAATGAACAGTTTGAAGTTATTTTGGTGTTTTCACCATGGACACTGACACAGCAGCAGACCATAGAAGCCGATGCCAGATAGAAGAAACCTGCCAATGTGGGCACTACTTATTTTCTAGTCAGCTCCATGGTTTCAGAGGAGAGAGGCAGCTCCACTGCTCTCTGCCAGTTGGCTATTAACTCTGTATCCACGGTGACACAAGACCATTTGGATGTTGATTCAGTCAGAGGCCTTTCCTACAAAGGCTGTGTCACAAATGGCACCCTATTCTCTACCTAGTTCACTACTTTTGAACATAAGCAATAGGGTCACTCAGTCAGCAATAAGGACTGAGTGACGCCTTGCCACTGCTTCTAAGGTCTAATTGTGCATTGAAGGGGTCAATATGGGTGGCCACTATACACTGGCTCCTCTGTTTTCCCAGACACTGCTGTGTGAATAAGTTATTGACTGGGACATGTTTGGAGACGTGACTTGAAACACATTGCTGCCCGTGGTGAAATGAGTGAGCATGACAACACTAAACAAAGAACTGCAGTTAGTTTCGGAATTGGTAGCAAGGAATAAGTTAGTCCTAAATATTCTTAAATATTTCCAAAACTAAAAGCATTGTATTTGGGACAAATCATTCACTAAACCTTAAACCTCAATTACATATCGTAATGAATAATGTGGAAATTGAGCAAGTTGAGGTCAACTGTCATGGTCAAAACATATTGATACATCATTAGCTAAGGTGCGGAGAAGTCTGTCCATAATAAAGCACAGCTCTGCATTCTTAACAACACTATCAACAAGGCAGGTACAACAGGCCCTGGTTTTGTCGCACCTGGACGACTGTTTAGTTGTGTGGTCAGGTGCCGCATACAGGGACTTGGGAAAATTGCAGTTGGCTAGAACAAATCAAATCAAATTGTATTTGTCACTTGCGCCGAGTACCACAGGTGTAGACCTTGAAATGTGAAATTCTTACTTACAAGCTTTTAACCAACAATGCTTTAAGAAAAAAAGTGTTAAGTAAAAAATAGTTACGTAAAAAATGTAAAATAAAAGTAACAAATAATTAAAGAGCAGCAGTAAAATAACAAGCGAGGCTGTATACAGGGGGTACCGGTACAGAGTCAATGTGCAGGGGAACCGGTTAGTCGAGGTAATTTAGGTTATATGTACATGTAGGTAGAGTTAAAGTGACTATGCATAGATTATGAACAGAGAGTAGCAGCAGCTTAAAAGAAGGGTCTGGGTAGCCCTTTGATTAGCTGTTCATGAGTCTTATGGCTTGGGGGTAGAAGCTGTTATGACACAGACTTGGCGCTCTGGTACCGCTTGCCGTGTGATAGCAGAGAGAACAGTCTATGACTAGGGTGGCTGGAGTCTTTTTAGGGCTTTCCTCTGACACCGCCTGGTATAGAGGTCCTGGATGGCAGGAAGCTTGGCCCCAGTGATGTATTGGGCCGTATGCACTACCCTCTGTAGTGCCTTGAAGTCGGAGGCCGAGCAGTTGCCATACCAGGCAGTGATGCAACCAGTCAGGATGGTCTCGATGGTGCAGCTGTAGAACCTTTTGAGGATCTGAGGACCCATGCCAAATCTTTCCAGTCTCCTGAGGGGGAATAGGCTTTGTCATACCCTCTTCACGACTGTCTTAATGTGTTAGGGCCAAGATAGTTTGTTGGTGATGTGGACACCAAGGAACTTGAAGCTCTCAACCTGTTCCACTACAGCCCCGTCAATGAGAATGGGGCGCGAGCTCGGCCCTCCTTTTCCTGTAGTTCACAATCATCTATTTTGTCTTGCTCACATTTTTGTCCTGGCACCACACTGCGAGGGCTCTGACCTCCTCCCTATAGGCTGTCTCATTGTTGTCGGTGATCAGGCCTACCACTGTTGTGTCATCAGCAAGCTTGATGATGGTGTTGGAGTCATGCCTGGCCATGCAGTCATGAGTGAACAGTACAGGAGGGGACTGAGCACGCACCCCTGAGGAGCCCCTGTGTTGAGGATCAGCGTGGCCGATGTGTTGCTACCTACCCTTACCACCTGGGGGCGGCCCATTAGGAAGTCCAGGATCCAGCTACGGAGAGAGGTGTTTAGACCCAGGGTCCTTAGCTTAGTGATGAGCTTTGAGGGCCTATGGTGTTGAACGCTGAGCTGTAGTCAATGAATAGCATTCTCACATAGGTATTCCTTTTGTGCAGGTGGGAAAGGGCAGTGTTAGGTGCAATATAGATAGCATCATCTGTGGATCTGTTGGGGCGGCATGCAAATTGGAGTGGGTCTAGGGTTTCTGGGATAATGGTGTTGATGTGAGCCATGACCAGCCTTTCAAAGCACTTCATGGCTACAGACATGAGTCCTAGGGGTCAGTTGTCATTTAGGCAGGTTAACTTAGTGTTTTTTGGGCAGCGGGACTATGGTGGTCTGCTTGAAACATGTTGGTATTACAAACTCAGTCAAGGACTGGTTTAAAATGTCAGTGAAGACACTTGCCAGTTGGTCAGTGCATGCTTGGAGTACACATCCTGGTAATCCGTCTGGCTCTGCGGCCTTGTGAATGTTGAGCTGTTTAAAGGTCTTACTCACATTGGCTATGGAGAGCGTGATCACACAGTCGTCCGGAACAGCTGGTGCTCTGTTGTTTCTTGCCTCGAAGCAATAATAGAAGTCATTTAGCTCGTTTGGTAGGTTTGTGTCACAGGCCAGCTCGCGGCTGTGTTTCCCTTTGTAGTCTGTAATAGTTTGCAAGCTCTGCCACATCCGACGAGTGTCGGAGCTGGCGTAGCTTTGCCTGTTTGATGGTTCGTCGGAGGCTATAGCGGGATTTCTTATACGCTTCCGGGTTAGAGTCCTGCTCCTTGAAAGCGTCAGCTCTACCCTTTAACTCAGTGTGGATGCTGCCTGTAATCCATGGCTTCTGGTTTGGCTACGTACATACTTCACTGTGGGGATGATGTCATCGATGCACTTATTGATGAAGACAGTGTACTCCTCAATGCCATCAGAAGAATCCTGGAAAATATTCCAGTCTGTGCTAGCAAAACAGTCCTGTAGATTAGCATCTGCTTCATCTGACCACTATCTTATTGATGAGTCACTGGTGCTTCCTGCTTTAGATTTAGCTTGTAAGCAGGAATCAGGAGAATAGAATTATGGCCAGATTTGCCAAATGGAGGGCATGGGAGAGCTTTGTATGCATCTCTGTGTGTGGAGTAAAGGTGGTCTTGAGTTTTTTCCCCCTCGTTGCACATTTAACATGCTGGTAGAGATCAGGTAGAACGGATTTGAGTTTCCCAGCATTGCAGTCCCCGGACACTAGGAGCACCTCTTCTGGATGAACGTTTTCCTGTTTGGTTATGGCGGTATACAGCTCATTGAGTGCGATCTCAGTGCCAGCATCGGTCTGCGGTGGTATATAGACAGCTACGAAAAATATAGATGTAATCTCTCTTGGTAAATAGTGTGGTCTACAGCTTATCATTAGATACTCTACCTCAGGCAAGCAAAACCTTGAGACTCCCTTAGATTTCGTGCATCAGATGTTGTTTACAGATATACATAGACTGCCGCCCCTTGTCTTACCAGAGGTCGCTGTTCTATCCTGCCGAAAAAGCTTAAAACCCTCCAACTGTATGTTATTCATGTCGTCATTCAGTCACGACTCGGTGAAACATAAGATGTTACCATTTTTAATGTCCCGTTGGTAGGATATACGTGCTTGTAGTTAATCTATTTTATTATTGATTGACTGTGCATTGGCTAATAGGAGAGTTGGTAAATGTAGATTACCCTCGAGGCGACGGATCCTTACAAGGCACCCGGACCGTTGTCCACGATATCGCCGTCTTTTCCTCCTGCAAATGACGGGGATGAGGGCCCTGTCAGGCATCCAAGTAAATCCTTCCCGTCCGACTCATTGAAGAAGAAAAATTCCTCCAGTACAGGGTAAGTAATCACTGCCCTGATATCAAGAAGCTCTTTTCGGGTCATAAGACACGGTAGCAGAAACATTATGTACAAAATAAGTTACAAATAACGCGGAAAAACATACACAATAGCACAATTGGTTACGGGATTGTAAAACGGCAGCCATCTCCTTTGGCGCCATTATAACAGCTCAGCAGGGCAGCATGGCTGGCCCTTAAAAGTACACGGAGAGCTAACATTAATGACTTACATGTCAATCTCTATTGGCTCAAATTGGAAGACAGAGTGACTTCCTCGTTACTTGTTTTTGTAAGAGGTGTTGACAAGCTGAAGGTACCGAACTGTCTGTTTAAACTACTAGCACAAAGCTCGGACACCCATGCATACCACACAAGACATGCCAACAGAGGTCTCTTCACAGTCCCCAAGTCCAGAACAGACTATGGGAGGCACACAGTACTACATAGAGTCATGACTACATGTAACTCTATTCCACACCAGGTAATTGATGCAAGCAGTAGAATCAGATTTATAAAGCAGTTCAAAATAAACCTTATGGAACAGCGGGGACTGTGAAGTAACACAAACATAGGCAGAGACACATGCATACACACACATGATAAGATACGCACTATACACACACGTACACATGGGTTTTGCGTTGTAGATATGTGGTAGTCGTGTATGGGCCTGAGGGCACACACTTAGTGTGTTGTGAAATCTGTATTGAAATTGTAATGCTTTTAAAATTGTATAACTGCCTAAATTTTGCCGGACACCAGGAAGAGTAGGCAGCAGCTAATGGGGATCCATGATAAATACAAATACAAATATCAGGAGCCTAATACTGCATCCCAAATGGCACCCTATTTCCTTTATAGTACTGGTCAAAGGTAGTGGTCAAAGGTAGTGGACTATAAAGGGAATATGATACCATTTGGGAGGCAGACTAACTCAAAGGTGAAGTAAGGATGTTCTGCTGCTTGTACTGTATGTGTCAGTCTGGTGAAATCCCTTTTTCCCCCCACATGATTTCCCCAATGCCTCTCCTGCTCTCCATGGATGGGTGGTGGGGAAACTGTAAAGCCTTCAGTGATCAACTACCCTTTGTTGGTGATAAGAGGCCTCGTTGTCTCAATGGCCCTGAGAAGTGGTGAGTTAGTCTGGCCACTGGCCACTTACTTCAGTATGTGCACGTCCACTTCTATTACAATGCCTCTGGACCTTGATCCCACTATCTACTTACAGCTAACGAGGCCGACTCCAAACAAATAATATGTCCAGTAGGAAGGGCGAGGGAGGGAGGGCTGGGACCGGCAGCAGGCCTGTTTAAATTGATGGAGGAGATTGTGATAAGGAAGACGTATGACAGGAAGGAGCTCTTGGCGTGTCCTTGGAATGGAACACAAGCATTGTTGACCAACGATGAGTGGACAGGATTGGCTGGTATATGCTGACCAACCACCGCCCTCTGACACTGAAGTCAATATGTCCTTCATCAGGAGACAGAATGCTCCCATAAAGAAGACAACACAGACGTCCCAGAAGAATGACAGGTTTAACTGTGGACGACCCAGAAGAATGACAGGTTTATCTGTGGAGATGGCACTTTATTCTCCATTATACTCTGGGTGATTTGAGCGCTGAATGCTGATTGGCTGACAGCTGTAGTATATCAGACCATATACCACGGGTATAACGAAACATTTATTTTAACTGCTCTAATTATGTTGGTAACAAATTTATAATAGCAATAAGGCACCTCTGGGTTTGTGGTATATGGCCAATATACTCCGTGTTGTGTCGTGGCTAAGAACAACCCTTAGCCATGGTATATTGGCCACATACATCCTCGTGCCTTATTGCTAATTAAACAGTATATAGTGCACTACTTCTGACAAGAGCTCTATGTGCCTTGGTCAAAATGAGGTGCACTATAAAGGGAATATGATGCCATTTGGAACACAGTCCTAGTAATTTCTCTCAACCATGATCCTAAAATGGAAAGAATGTATATCATTTTCCATCAAATGTATATAAAATGAGTATTATTCTAGCTAGCCAGACATTGTTAAGAGGGTTCCAGGAGTACAGTCCCGGCCAGACGAAGAGAGGGCCATACTCTATTTGTAGCTGCTGAATGTGGGTTAGTACATTAACACTCCTATCACGTTCCACTTTCTCATCTGGATGTCTTTCAGAGCCTTATTGTGATGCTGAGCCCTACATGGACGGGGAAAAAGCAGCAGCAGGAGAAAAAGAGAGAGCAGCTAAATGAAGTCATTGCCTTTACGGAGCCCAATTGATTTGATTATTTAGAGCTGTAACCCAATTATTCCCAGGCCACATGTTTTCAGAACAGAGGCGTCGCCAGGGGAAAGCCCTTCTGGTCTCCGCAGCGGTCGTCTTTAATAAAAGAAGAAGAAAAAAGGTCCTGTAAGTGTTATTCCATATGACTCACGTCTAGTGTTACCCCCAAATGTAGGGACCATGAATGAGGGAAGCCATAAACGGGGGTTATTACTAAAGTTTGAGAATAGACGCAACTGGAATTCTCTTAAGAGCTGAGCAACGACATCGGCTTCTCCAGCTGGAATGAAAATCGTCTGACTAGCTTTCATCAAGAAGCTCTGCAAGGTCCCTCCCATGAGACAAAGAGAGAGCAGGGGGATAGTGAAAGGGAGAGAGAGAGAGAGAGAGATAGAGAAAGAAAGGGAGAGAGAGTGAGGGTGAGAAAGAAAGAGGGAGAGTGAGAAAGGGAGAGAGACAACAGAAGGGAGAGAGAGATGTTGGTCAGGGGAGGGAGCAGGGGGATGTGGTTAGTGTACATGGATGAGGCAATTAATGCTGTGAAGCAGAGTAGACATCACAGAGAACTACACACACATGTCATCACATCTCTCTCTATGCTTCCCTTTTCCTTTTCACTCTCCTTCTTCATCCCACCTCCCTCCTTCCTTCTTCCCTAGGAGGCCTGCCACCACAACAACATAGTCTCTTCCCATTTAACCATGCCAGAAACACTCTCTCAAATGTCTGAGCATAGATGGCATTGGATAAGTCAGTATATAGTCCATCCTGGTTCATTCTAAATGTTTAACTAGTACTTTCTCAGGAGGACGTTGTTGAGAAATAGTGATGTATTGTTGAGATACTCTTCATTTCACAATAAGGGTGTAATGATATCTTTATTTGTAATTTTGGCAAGTTGTTCCAAATGTGATCTCAAAAGAAAATAAACAGTAACCTGGAGATGGTGTAGGAGATGTGCAGGTGTTGGAACGAATTTGAATCCATTCTTACAGTATGTTGTGATTGTTCTCATTGTCTCATGTTCTGGAGCCATAGGCTACTAGTCCCCTCCCTAATCACTTCTGGATCAGGACCACCCTCTAGTGGATAATGTGTTCTGTTACACATGTCATCTAACTCATCAGTCTCGCTAAGAAGCCGATTGTCTTGTTATCAATGGACATGGTTCAACAGCAAATATCTAAACAAGGAAAGTAGGTCACCATGGCAGTAAGTGTTGTCTTGTCCATGGATTCACCCTGGCCATAGATGTGTTTATGATATGTTGGGGAAAACAGGTGCATATTTTTAACTGTTCTCTTTCACACATTTTTCTATTTTTTATTTCACTTTTATTTAACCAGGTAGGCTAGCTGAGTACAAATTCTCATTTACAACTGCAACCTGGCCAAGATAAAGCAAAGCAGTGCGACACAAACAACAACAACAGAGTTACACATGGAATCAACAAACATACAGTCAATAATACAATGGAAAAAGTCTATATACAACGTGTGCAAATGATAAGGATAAGGATAAGGGAGGTAAGGTAATAAATAGGCCATAGTGGTGAAATAATGCAGTGATCTGTGAGCTGCTCTGACAGCTGGTGCTTAAAGCTAGTCAGGGAGATATGAGTCTCCAGCTTCAGTGATTTTTGCAGTTCATTCCAGTCATTGGCAGCAGAGAACTGGAAGGAAAGGTGGCAGAAGGAGGAATTGGCTTCGGGGGTGAACAATGAAATATACATGTTGGAGCGCATGCTACGGGTGGGTGCTGCTATGGTGACCAGTGAGCTGAGATAAGGCGGGGCTTTACCTAGCAAAGACTTGTAGTTGACCTGGAGCCAGTGGGTTTGGCGACAAATATGAAGCGAGGGCCAGCCAACGAGAGGTGGGTAGTATATGGGGCTTTGGTGGCAAAATGTATGGCACTGTGATAGACTGCATCCAATTTGCTGAGTAGAGTGTGGAGGCTATTTTGTAAATGACGTCGCTGAAGTCAAGGATCGGTAGGAAAGTTCGTTTTACGAGGGTATGTTTGATCAGAATGAGTGAAGGATGCTTTGTTGCGAAATAGGAAGCAGATTCTAGATTTAACTTTGGATTGGAGATGCTTAATGTGAGTCTGGAAGGAGAGTTTACAGTCTAACCAGACACCTAGGTATTTGTAGTTGTCCATATATTCTAAGTCAGAACCGTCCAGAGTAGTGAATCTGGATGGGTGGGCAGGTGTGGGCAGCGATCGGTTGAAGAGCATGCATTTAGTTTTACTTGGATTTAAGAGCAGTTGGAGCCACGGAAGGAGAGTTGTATGGCATTGAAGCTCGTCTGGAGGTTAGTTAACACAGTGTCCAAAGAAGGGCCAGAAGTATACAGAATAGTGTAGTTTGCGTAGAGGTGGATCAGAGAATCACCAGCAGCAAGAGTGACATCATTGATGTATACAGAGAAGAGAGTCGGCCCGAGGATTGAACCCTGTGGCACCACCATAGAGACTGCCAGAGGTCCGGACAACAGGCCATCCGATTTGACACACTGAACTCTGTCTGAGAAGTAGTTGGTGAACCAGTCGAGGCAGTCATTTGAGAAACCAAGGCTGTTGAGTCTGCCGATAAGAATGTGGTGATTGACAGAGTCGAATGCCTTTGCCAGGTCGATGAATATGGCTGCACATTATTGTCTCTTATCGATGGCGGTTATGATGTCGTTTAGGACCTTGCGTGGCTATGGTGCACCCATGACCAGCTCTGAAACCAGATTGCATAGCAGAGAAGGTACCATGGGATTCAAAGTAGTTGGTGAGCTGTTTGTTAACTTGGTTTTCTAAAACCTTTGAAGAGGGGGATAACCTCGGCAGCGCACATATGACACAGCAGCAGTGACATGTATTCAAGGATACCAATAGAAGCCAGGCTTCCCTAATAATATAAATGATAAAATAATTAATCTTTGTTTCTCTGTGTTTTATAATTTTATGTCAATTCACAAGTGGCTGAATCTCACCAGAGAAATCTTCCAAATGAGGGAAACAGCACCCCCGCTGTCTCAGTATATGTTGCGGCAGTAGCATTTGATTGATTGATACCAGGAAGCATGTGGCCTTTCTTGATAAAAACAATTATAAAATAATTAGCCACTCAGTGATGTGCTGAGCTCAACTGTGGGTTGTCCTGGTGGACGAAGTTGGGGATTTGGACTTGTAGTTTTGACCTAATTCTCTGTACAGGCCAATGTTTATGATGGCGATTCTGATCAATCGTCTCAGGCCAGTGGCACAACATATTCATTTATGGTTAGAAGTTCAATATGTAGCCTAGATGTAGCCTATAGGCTCACTTTAACTAGCTAGCTAAATTAGCTGGTTCATTGTTGCCCATGCAAGGAAGTTAGACTAACAAGCATTTTAGCTATGTAGCCTATGACAACAAGAACTAAAAGCACACTTTATTTTTTTGTTTTTTTTATTTTACCGCCTTTTGTCCCCAAATTCGTGGTATCCAAATGTTAGTAGTTACTATCTTGTCTCATCGCTACAACTCCCGTACGGGTCAGGAGAGACAAAGGTCGAAAGCCATGTGTCCTCCGAAAAACAACCCAACCAAGCCGCACTGCTTCTTAACACAGCGCGCTTCCAACCTGGAAGCCAGCTGCACCAATGTGTCGGAGGAAACACCGTGTACCTGGTGAGAGGTTGTTGTCCTTTCACCACACGGCACCACCTTATAGTCTGTCTCGTTGTTGTCGGTGAGTCGGTGTAGTCAATGAATAACTTTATCACACAGTTGTTCCTTTTGTTCAGGTGTGAAAGAGCAGTGTGGAGTGCAATAGAGATTGCATCATCTGTGGATGATTGGCGTGGGTCTAGGGTTTCTGGGATAATGGTGTTGATGTGAGCCATGACCAGCCTGTCAAAGCACTTCATGGCTACAAACGTGAGTGCACAGGTCGGTAGTCATTCTTCTTGTTCTTGGGCAGCGGGACTATGGTGGTCTGCTTGAAACATGTATTACTGATTTAGTCAGGCGTTGAAAATGTCAGTGAATAACTTGCCAGTTGGTCAGCACATGCTCAGAATAGACATACTGGTAATCTGTCTGGCCCTGTGGCGTTGTGAATGTTGACATGTTTAAAGGCCTTACATCGGCTGTGGAGAGCGTGATCACACAGTCGCCTGGAGAAGCTGATGCTCTCATGCATATTTCAGTGTTTTTTTTACCTCGTCTGGTAGGCTTGTGTCACTGGGCAGCTTTCGGCTGTGCTTCCCTTTGTAGTCTGAAATAGTTTGCAAGCCCTGCCACATTCAACGAGCGTTGCAGCCTGTGTAGTACGATTTGATCTTAGTCCTGTATTGACACGTTACCTGTTTGATGGTTCGTCAAAGGGCATAGTGGGATTTCTTAGAAACCTCCGGGTTAGAGTCCCGCTTCTTAAAAGCATTAGCTCTACCCTTTAGCGTAGCGCGGGTGTTGCTTGTAATCCATGGCTTCTGGTTGGGGTATGTACGTACATTCACTGTGGGATGATGTCATCGATGCACTTACTGATGAAGCTAGTGACTGATGTGTCGTACTCCTCAATGCCATCGGGAGAATCACAAACATATTCCTGTCTGTGCTAGCCAAAGAGTCCTGTAGTTTAGTATCCACTTCATCTGACCACTTTTTTATTGACTGAGATCCCGTCTTTATTTTTTGCTTGTAATCAGGAATCAGGAGGATAGAATTATGGTCAGAGTTTCCAAATGGAGGGCGAGGGAGAGCTTTGTATGCGTCTCTGTGTGTGGAGTAAAGGTGGTTTAGAATTTTTTTCCTCTGGTTGCACATTTAACATGCTGATAGAAATGAGGTAAAACTGATTTAAGTTTCCCTGCATTAAAGTCCCCGGCCACTAGGAGCGCCAAGTCTGGATTAGCATTTTCCTGTTTGCTTATGGCGGTATACAGCTCATTGAGTGCGGTCTTCATGCCAGCATCAGTCTGTGGTGTTATGTAGACAGCTATGAAAAATACAGTTGAAAACTCTTTAGGTAGATAGTGTGGTCAACAGCTTAGCATGAGATACTCTACCTCAGGCGAGCAAAACCTTGAGACTTCCTTAGATATTGTGCACCAGCTGTTGTTTACAAATATACATAGACCGTCACCCCTTGTCTAACCAGAGGCTGCTGTTCTATCCTGCCGATAGAGTGTATAACCCGCCAGCTGTATGTTATTAATGTCGTCGTTCAGCCACAACTCTGTGAAACATAAGATACTACAGTTTTGAATGTCCCGTTGGTAGGATATTTGTGCTTTTAGTTCATCCCATTTATTTTTCAGCAATTTTACGTTGGCTAACAGTACGGATGGCAAAGGCAGATTAGCCACTCATCGCCTGATCCTCACAAGGCACCCCGATTTCCTTCCACGAAATCACCATCTCTTTCTCCTGCAAATGACTGGAATCAGGGCCTGTTTAGCTGTCTCGAGTAAATCCCTCTCATCCAACTCATTAAAGAAAAATTCTTTGTCCAATTCAAGGTGAGTAATCGCTGTTCTGATGTCCAGAATCTCTTTTCGGTCATAAGAGACGGTAGCAGCAACATTATGTGCAAAATAAGTTACAAACAATGTGAAAAAACTAACAAAATATCACGGTTGGTTAATAGCCAATAAAACGGCAGCCATGAAACTGGCTCTCATGAGGACCGCCACAGGAAAGGAAGACCCAGAGTCACCTCTGCTGCAGGATAAGTTACCAGCCTCAGAAATTGAAGCCCAAATAAATGCTTCACAGAGTTCCAGTAACAGACACATCTCAACATCAACTGTTCAGAGGAGACAGTGAGAATCAGGCCTTCAATGGTCAAATTACTGCAAAGAAACCACTACTAAAGGACACAAATAAGAAGAAGAGACTTGCTTGGGCCAAGAAACACGAGTCCGGTCTAATGGACATTAGACCGGTGGAAATCTGTCGTTTGGTCTGATGAGACGAAGTTTGAGATTTTTGGTTCCAATCACTGTGTCTTTGTGAGACGCAGAGTAAGTGAACGGATGATCTTCACATGTGTGGTTCCCACCATGAAGAAGGGAAGGAGGAGGTGTGATGGTGTGGGGGTGCTTTGCTGAGGACACTGTCGGCAATCTATTTAGAATTCAAGGTACACTTAACCAGCATGACTACCACAGAATTCTGCAGCAATACGCCATCCCATCTGTGTGCACTTAGTGGGACTATCATTTGTATTTCAACAGGACAATGACCGAACACACATCCAAGCTGTGTTAGGGCTATTTGACCAAGGAAGAGAGTGATTGAGTGCTGCATCAGATGTCCTGGCCTCCACAATCACTGGACCTCAACCCAATTGAGATGGTTTGCGTTGCAGGACAGCTATTTTCAGGTATCTCCAGAGATATTTGATTGGGTTCAAGTCCGGGCTCTGACTGGGCCTCTCAAGGACATTCAGAGACTTGTCCCGAAGCCACTCCTGTGTTGTCTTGGCTGTGTGCTTAGGGTCGTTGTCCTGTTGGAGGGTGAACCTGCACACCAGTCTGAGGTCCTGTGCACTCTGGAGCAGGTTAACATCAAGGATCTCTCTGTACTTTGCTCTGTTAATCTTTCCCTCGATCCTGACTAGTCTCCCAGTCTCTGCCGCGGAAAAACATCCCCACAGCATGATGCTGCCATCACCATGCTTCACCGTAGGGATGGTACCAGGTTTCCTCCAGACGTGACGCTTGGCATTCAGGCCAAAACGTTCAATCTTGGTTTCATCAGACCAGAGAGTTTTTAGGTGCCTTTTGGCAAACTCCAAGAGGGCTGTCATGTGCCTTTTACTGACCACTATCATAAAGGCCTGATTGGTGGAGTGCTGCAGAGAAACAACCATCTCCACAGAGGAACTCTAGAGCTCTGTCAGATTTACCATCGGGTTCTTGGTCACCTCCCTGACCAAGGCCCTTCTCCCTCGATTGCTCAGTTTGGCTAGACGGACAGCTCTAGGAAGAGCCTTGGTGGATCCAACCGTCTTCCATTTAAGAATTATGGAGACCACTGTGTTCTGGGGGCCTTCAATGCTACAGACATGCATTATCAACTGTGGGACCTTATATAGACAGGTGTGTGCCTTTCCAAATCATGTCCAATCAATTTAATTTACCACAGGTGGACTCCAATCAAGTTGAAGAAACATCTCAAGGATGTTCAATGGAAACAGGATTCACCTGAGCTCTATTTTGAGTCTCATAGCAAATACTTCGGTAAATATCAAATCAAATCAAATGTATTTATATAGCCCTCCTTTGATCAGCTGATATCTCAAAGTGCTGTACAGAAACCCAGCCTAAAACCCCAAACAGCAAGCAATAAAGGTGTAGAGGCACGGTGGCTAGGAAAAACTCCCTAGAAAGGCCAGAACCTAGGAAGAAACCTAGAGAGGAACCAGGCTGTAAGGGGTGGCCAGTCCTCTTCTGGCTGTACCGGGTGGAGATTATAACAGAATATGGCCCAAATTTTCATAAATGACTAGCATGGTCAAATAATAATAATCACAGTAGTTATCAAGGGTGCAACAGGTCGCACCTCAGGAGTTGATGTCAGTTGGCTTTTCATAGCCGATCATTGAGAGTATCTCTACCGCTCCTGCTGTCTCTAGAGAGTTGAAAACAGCAGGTCTGGGACAGGTAGCTTGTCCGGTGAACATGTCAGGGTTCCATAGCCGCAGGCAGAACAGTTGAAACTGGAGCCACAGCATGGCCAGGTGGACTGGGGACAGCAAGAAGTCATCATGCCAGGTAGTCCTGAGGCATGGTCCTAGGGCTCAGGTCCTCCGAGAGAGAGAAAGAGAGATTTAGAGAGAGCATACTTAAATTCACACAGAACACAGGATAAGACAAGGAGAAAAACTCCATATATAACAGACTGACCCTAGCCCCCCGACACATAAACTACTGCAGCATAAATACTGGAGGCTGAGAGAGCAGGGGTCAGGAGACACTGTGGTGCCATCCGATGATACCCCCGGACAGGGCCAAACAGGCAGGATATAACCCCTACCCACTTTTCCAAAAGCAAACCACTTTGCCAAAGATATCTTCAACCACCAACTTACCATCCTGAGACAAGGCCGAGTATAGCCCACAAAGATCTCCGCCACGGCACAACCCAAGGGGGGTGCCAACCCCCAAGAAGACCACGTCAGTGACTCAACCCACTCAAGTGACGCACCCCTCCTAGGGACGGCATGGAAGTTAAGGTATTTCTGTTTTTAATACATTTGCTAAAATGTCTATAAAAACGTTTTTGCTTTGTCATTATGGGGTATTGTGTGTAGATTATGGAACAGATATACCCCTTGGTTCACTTCAGACCTGACTGCCCCTGACCAGCACAAAAACATTCTGTGGTGTAGTGCATTAGCATCGAATAGCCCTCGTGATATGCAACCTTTCAGGGAAGTTAGGAAACAATATACACCGGCAGTTAGGAAACCTAGGTCTAGCTTTTTCAAACAGAAATTTGCATCCTGTAGCACAAACTCAAAAACGTTCAGGAACACTGTAAAGTCCATGGGGAATAAGAGCACGTCCTCCCAGCTGCCCATTGCACTGAGGCTAGGAAACAATGTCACCGCCGATAAATCCACTATAATTGAGAATTACAAGAAGCATTTTTCTACGGCTGGCCATGCATTCCACATGGCTACCCCTACCCCAGTCAACGGCCCTGCACACCCCACAACAACATGCCCAAGCCTCCCCCATTTCTCCTTCACCCAAATCCAGATAACTGATGTTCTGAAAGAGCTGCAAAATCTGGACCCCTACAAATCATCTGGGCTAGACAATCTGGACCCTCTCTGTCTAAATTTATCTACCGAAATTGTTGCAACACCTATTATTAGCCTGTTCAAACTCTCTTTCATATCGTCTGAGATTCCCAAAGATTGGAAAGCTGCCGTGGTCATCCTAGCTTCTACAGAACTACTGTATATCTATCCTACCCTGCCTTTCTAAGGTCTTTGAAAGCCAAGTTAACAAACAGATTACCAACCATTTTGATTCCCACGGTACCTTCTCTGCTATCCAATCTGGTTTCAGAGCTGGTCATGGGTGCACTTCAGCCATGCTCAAGATCCTAAACGACATCATAACCGCCATCGATAAGAGACAATACTGTGCAGCCGTATTCATTGACCTGGCAAAGGCTTTCGACTCTGTCAATCACCACATTCTTATCGGCAGACTCAACAGCCTTGGTTTCTCAAATGACTACCTCGACTGGTTCACCAACTACTTCTCTGATAGAGTTCAGTGTGTCAAATCGGAGGGCCTGTTGTCCGGACCTCTGGCAGTCTATGGGGGTACAACAGGGTTCCATTCTTGGTCCGACTCTTCTCTGTATACATCAATGATGTCGCTCTTGCTGCTGGTGATTCTCTGATCCACCTCTACGCAGACTACACCATCCTGTATACTTCTGGCCCTTCTTTGGACACTGTGTTAACTAACCTCCAGACGAGCTTCAATGCCATACAACTCTCCTTCCATGGCCCCCAACTGCTCTTAAATCCAAGTAAAACTAAATGCATGCTCTTCAATCGATCTCTGCCCAGACCTGCCCACCCATCCAGCATCACTACTCTGGACGGTTCTGACTTAGAATATGTGGACAACTACAAATACCTAGGTGTCTGGTTAGACTGTAAACTCTCCTTCCAGACTCACATTAAGCATCTCTAATCCAAAATTAAATCTAGAATTGGCTTCCTATTTCGCAAAAAAAGCATCCTTTACTCATGCTGCCAAACATACCCTTGTAAAACTGACCATCCTACCGATCCTCGATTTCGGCGATGTTGTTTACAAAATAGCCTCCAACACTCTACTCAACAAATTGGATGCAGTCTATCACAGTGCCACCCGTTTTGTCACCAAAGCCCGATATACAACCCACCACTGCGACCTGTACGCTGTCGTTGGCTGGCCCTCGCTTCATTACTCGTCATATTCGGCTGCATTTAATGTAGCTGGGGATTTTAACAAGGCTAATCTGAAAACAAGGCTCCCTAAATTTTATCAGTGTATCAAATGCGCGACCCGGGCTGGCAAAATTCTGGATCATTGTTACTCTAACTTCCGCAATGCATACAAAGTCCTCCCTCGCCCTCCTTTCGGCAAATCTGACCACGACTCAATTTTGTTGCTCCCAGCCTATAGACAGAAACTAAAACAGGAAATGCTCAGTTCTTTTCATCGCTGGTCCGACCAATCTGATTCTACGCTTCAAGATTGCTTCGATCACGTGGACTGGGATATGTTCCGGATAGCGTCAAGCAACAACATTGATGTATATGCTGATTCAGTGAGTGAGTTTATTTAACATGTGCATCGGTGAAGTTGTACCCAAGGTGAATATTTAAACCTTCCCCAACCAGAAACTGTGGATTGATGGCAGCATTCGTGCAAAACTGAAAGCTCGAACCACAGCTTTTAATCAGGTCAAGGCGACCGGAAACATGACCGAATACAAACAGTGTAGCTATTCTTACGCAAGGCAACCAAACAAGCTATGTGTCAGTATAGAGACAAAGTAGAGTTGCAATTCAACGGCTCAGACCCGAGAGGTATGTGGCAGGGTCTACAGTCAATCACGGACTACAAATAGAAAACCAGCCCCGTTGCGGTCCCCGATGTCTTGCTCCCAGACCAACTAACCAACTTCTTTGCTCACTTTGAGGACAATACAGTGCCACCGACATAACCCGCTACCAAAACCTGCGGGCTCTCCTTCACCGAAGCCAACGTGAGTTAAACGTGTTAACCCTCGCAAGGCTGCCAGCCCAGACGGCATCCCTAGCCGAGTCCTCAGAGCATGCGCAGACCAGCTGGCTGGTGTGTTTACGGACATATTCAATCAATCCCTATCCCAGTCTGCTGTTCCCACATGCTTCAAGAAGGCCGCCATTGTTCCTGTTCCCAAGAAAACTAAGGTAACTGAGCTAAACGACTACCGCCCCGTAGCACTCACTTCCGTCATCATGAAGTGTTTTGAGAGACTAGTCAAGGATCATATCACCTCCACCCTACCTGACACCCTTGACCCACTCTAATTTGCTTACCGCCCCGATAGGTCCACAATCGCAATTAAACTGCACACTGCCCTAACCCATCTGGACATGAGAAATACTTATGTAAGAATGCTGTTCATCGACTACAGCTCAGCATTTAACACCATAGTACCCTCCAAACTCGTCATTAAGCTCGAGACCCCGCCCTGTGCAACTGGGTCCTGGACTTTCTGACGGGACGCCCCCAGGTGGTGACGGTAGGAAACAACATCTCCACCCCACTGATCCTCAATACTGGGGCCACACAAGGGTGCGTTCTCAGCCCTCTCCTGTACTCCCTGTTCACCCATGACTGCATGACCATGCACTCCTGCAACCTTGATGATTGAGTTGGAGACGGCACTAAAGTGGTAGGCTTGATTACCAACAACGACGAGATGGCCTTCAGGGAGGAGGTGAGGGCCCTCGGAGTGTGGTGTCAGGAAAATAACCACACACTCAATGTCAACAAAGCAAAGGAGATGATAGTGGACTTCAGGAAACAGCAGAGGGAGCACTCCCTTATCCACATCGACGGGACAGTAGTGGAGAAGGTGGAAGTTAAGTTCCTCGGCATACACATCACGGACAAACTGAAATGGTCCACCCACACAGACACCGAGTTGAAGCGGCGCAACAGTGCCTCTTCAACTTCAGGAGGCTGAAGAAATTTGGCTTGACAATTACACTCAAAATTTTACAGATGCACAATTGAGGTCACCCTTTTGGGCTGTATCGCCGCATGATACGGCAACTGCTCCGCCCACAACCTTAAGGATCTCCAGAGGGTAGTGAGGTCTGCACAACGCATCACCGGGGGCAAACTACCTGCCCTCCAGGACACCTACACCACCCAATGTCACAGGAAGGCCAAAAAGATCATCAAGGACAACAATCACCCGAGCCACTGCCTGTTCACCCCGCTATCATCCATAAGGCGAGGTCAATACAGGTGCATCAAAGCTGGGACTGAAATACTGAAAACAGTTTCTATCTCAAGGCCATCAGACTGTTAAACAGCCATCACTAACATTGAGTGGCTGCTGCCAACATACTGACTCAAATCTCTAACCACGTCAATAATTCAAAATTGGATGCAATAAATGTATCACTAGTCACTTTAAACAATGCCACTGTATATCATGTTTACATACCCTACATTACTCATCTCATATGTATATACTGTACTCTATACCATCTACTGCATCTTGCCTATGCTGTTCGGCCATCGCTCATCCATATACAGTTCCTTGCGAAAGTATTCGGCCCCCTTGAACTTTGCGACCTTTTGCCACCTTTCAGGCTTCAAACATAAAGATATAAAACTGTATTTTTTGTGAAGAATCAACAACAAGTGGGACACAATCATGAAGTGGAACGACATTTATTGGATATTTCAAACTTTTTTAACAAATCAAAAACTGAAAAATTGGGCGTGCAAAATGATTCAACCCCCTTAAGTTAATACTTTGTAGCGCCAGCTTTTGCTGCGATTACAGCTGTAAGTCGCTTGGGGTATGTCTCTATCAGTTTTGCACATCGAGAGACTGAAAATTTTTCCCATTCCTCCTTGCAAAACAGCTCGAGCTCAGTGAGGTTGGATGGAGAGCATTTGTGAACAGCAGTTTTCAGTTCTTTCCACAGATTCTCAATTGGATTCAGGTCTGGACTTTGACTTGGCCATTCTAACACCTGGATATGTTTATTTTTGAACCATTCCATTGTAGATTTTGCTTTATGTTTTGGATCATTGTCTTGTTGGAAGACAAATCTCCGTCCCAGTCTCAGGTCTTTTGCAGACTCCATCAGGTTTTCTTCCAGAATGGTCCTGTATTTGGCTCCATCCATCTTCCCATCAATTTTAACCATCTTCCCTGTCCCTGCTGAAGAAAAGCAGGCCCAAACCATGATGCTGCCACCACCATGTTTGACAGTGGGTATGGTGTGTTCAGGGTGATGAGCTGTGTTGCTTTTACACCAAACATAACGTTTTGCATTGTTGCCAAAAAGTTCAATTTAGGTTTCATCTGACCAGAGCACCTTCTTCCACATGTTTGGTGTGTCTCCCAGGTGGCTTGTGGCAAACATTAAACAACACTTTTTATGGATATCTTTAAGAAATGGCTTTCTTCTTGCCACTCTTCCATAAAGGCCAGATTTGTGCAATATACGACTGATTGTTGTCCTATGGACAGAGTCTCCCACCTCAGCTGTAGATCTCTGCAGTTCATCCAGAGTGATCATGGGCCTCTTGGCTGCATCTCTGATTAGTCTTCTCCTTGTATGAGCTGAAAATTTAGAGGGACGGCCAGGTCTTGGTAGATTTGTTGTGGTCTGATATTCCTTCTATTTCAATATTATCGCTTGCACAGTGCTCCTTGGGATGTTTAAAGCTTGGGAAATCTTTTTGTATCCAAATCCGGCTTTAAACTTCTTCACAACAGTATCTCGGACCTGCCTGGTGTGTTCCTTGTTCTTCATGATGCTCTCTGCGCTTTTAACGGACCTCTGAGACTATCACAGTGCAGGTGCATTTATATGGAGACTTGATTACACACAGGTGGATTGTATTTATCATCATTAGTCATTTAGGTCAACATTGGATCATTCAGAGATCCTCACTGAACTTCTGGAGAGAGTTTGCTGCACTGAACGTAAAGGGGCTGAATAATTTTGCACGCCCAATTTTTCAGTTTTTGATTTGTTAAAAAAGTTTGAAATATCCAATAAATGTTGTTCCACTTCATGATTGTGTCCCACTTGTTGTTGATTCTTCACAAAAAATACAGTTTTATTTCTTTATGTTTGAAGCCTGAAATGTGGCAAAAGGTTGCAAAGTTCAAGGGGGCCGAATACTTTCGCAAGGCACTGTATTTATATGTACATATTCTTATTCATTCCTTTGTTGTTGTGAAATTGTTAGATTACTTGTTATATATTACTGCAGGGTCGGAACTAGAAGCACAAGCATTTCACTACACTCGCATTAACATCTGCTAACCATGTGTATGTGACCAATAAAATTTGATTTGATTGTATGTTTGTTAATTCCATGTGTAACTGTGTTGTTGTTTGTGTCACACTGCTTTGCTTTATCTTGGCTAGGTCGCAGTTGTAAATGAGAACTTATTCTCAACTAGCCTACCTGGTTAAATAAAGGTGAAATTAAAAAAATAAGAAGATAGATATTAGATATTTCTGTATTTCATGTTTAATAAATGTGCAAACATTTCTAAAAACATGTTTTCACTGTGTAATTATGGGCTATTGTGAATAGATGGGTGAGACATTTAAAAAAAAATGTTGAATTCAGGCTGTAACACAACAAAATGTGGAATAAGTATAAGGGGTATGCATACTTTCTGAAGGCACTGTAAGTTTGCCAAACTGAGTGTGGCTTGAGATGGCAGGCAGCCTAGGGCAGAAGGGAAGAGGAATGAGTGAAGGTTATTCCACCAACTGAGTCGTGTAACATTTATTTCACTTAAATTCAACATTCTGTCATAAATAGTTTAAAAAAACTCCTCCTCAAGATGTTAAATAAATAAGTTACTATAATAAGTTCCAAATAAAGAAACAAGGTTGAAGTTACACTACATGATCAAAAGTATGTGGACACATGCTAGTCAAACATCTCATTCCATAATGATGGGCATTAATATGGAGTTTGTTGCTATAACTGCCTCCACTATTCTGGTAAGGCTTTCCACTAGATGTTGGAACATTGCTGCGGGGACTTGCTTCCATTCAGCCAGAAGAGCATTAGTGAGGTTGGGCACTGATGTTGGGTGATTCCTATTCATCCCAAAGGTGTCCGATGGGGTTGAGGTCAGGGCTCTGTGCAGGCTAGTCAAGTTCTTCCACACTGATCTCGACAAACCATTTCTGTATGGACCTTGCTTTGCATGAGGGCATTCTCATGCTGAAACAGGAAAGGGCCTTCCCCAAACTGTTGCCACAAAGTTGGAAGCACAGACACGTCTAGAATGTCATTGTATGCCATAGCGTTAAGATTTCCCTTGACTGGAACTAAGAGGCCTGAACCATGAAAAACAGCCCCAGACAATTATTCCCCCTCCACCAAGCTTTACAGTTGTCACTATGCATTGGGGCAGGTACCGTTCTCCTGGCATCCGCCAAACCCAGATTCATCCGTCAGACTGCCAGTTCACTCCAGGGTACGTGTTTCCACTGCTCCAGAGTCCACCGGCGACGAGCTTTGCACAACTCCAGCCGACGCATGGCATTGCACATGGTGATACTAGGCTTGCGGCTGCTCGGCCTTGGAAACCCATTTCATGAAGCTCCCGACGGACAGTTATTGTGCTAATAGACGTTTCCATTTCACAATAACAGCACTTACAGTTGACGGGCAGCTCTAGCACGTCAGAAATTTGACGGACTGACTTGTTGGAAAGGTGGCATTCTATGACGATGCCACGTTGAAAGTCACTGAGCTCCTCAGTAAGGCCAGTCTACTACCAATGTTTGTCTATGGAGTCAGCAACGAGTGTGGCTGAAATAGCCGAATCCACTCATTTGAAGGGGTGTCCACATACTTTTGTATATATAGTGTATTTTAAGTCCAGCCAATTTCAAAATGTAAAATTTCTGTGAACATTTTTGTGTAACTGTATATGTTTTACTTGTGGACTTTGAAATAAAAATGTATCTCAAGATGTGTCAATGTGTTTGTCTACATTACATTTTAAAAACAATGCAGCTATTGGAGTAAACCTATTTTGGGTTAAGACAAGTAACTATGTGTAAAGGGCAAACATCATGAGAAGATTACAAGCTAAATTCGAAAAAGACATCCCATTACCACAATATTTTTTCTCATTTTTATTCATATAAAATGTCTAATTACAATACAATAATAAAAAAGATATAGGACGTTACGACACGTAATGTTATATATTCTCTGAATACACATAAAAAAAAATAAAAAACGTTTAAAAAAACATTTAAAGCACAAGAATTGACTTTCAAAAGTTAAAGTACCTCAAATAAAATAAAGGCCAGGTGTGACAGTTGTACAAACCTATGATAGAGTTGTAAGAATGCCGGGGGGGTTCTCAGTAATATATGCATTCCAGAAGAATTTCCCTCTAGGAGAGATCTTGTTGTTGGTTATTTTATTCATAAGTTATCTTATGAATGTATTATTGCATCCAGAGGGAGGCAGTATTTCCACGCATGAGTTTAGCTAGCCAAGGTCGCCATGACATCGCTTACAAGCTTGAATGGTGATTTCTATTGGAGCAGTTTTAGCCTTTCTTTGACTTTGTGGTTGTGACGATGACCCATCTCTGCTGATCAAGTCAGCCAATCACGTTCTCCTTATCCAAAGTATTAAACACACCGCTTTTGAAAGCTGGAGAGGATTCTCCATCTGACAAACTACTAACGTTATCAGGTAAAGTATTTATAGTATTTGTAATCTAACTATTTAGTTATAGAAACGTGATACCATCAATGCAAGCTGTAACATGAATCCCAACGCAGCAACCTTAGTATTAAAATACCAATAGTAATGTAGCTAGCTAGTAGTAGTTAGTTACAATTAGCATTGACATGAAATTGGTCAAAACAAGACATGGTATCAATAACAAGGTGAAACGAGCCACATTGCAGTCCTTCTTGCCAGAAATCTGACCATCCAGAATCACAACAGGCTATCCCATGGAAGTACATACATCGTTTTCGTGACGTTGTCAGCCAACCCATCTACTAGCCTCATACCATGAATACACATAGCCATCTCCGATATAGTGTTTTTTTCTCAAAGTTGCCGGGATGTCACGTGTTCTACTTATTTAATTACACATGTAACGACTTATGCATGACAAAACATATATTCGAACCTCAAGTAGAAAGTAAACCAATCGTTTTTTTGTTGACCAAATTCAACACTCATTGACCTCTATACAAAATTCCTTGCTCATTGGGCGAAACAACCAAAAAAATTGCACCTGCTGGGAGGAGACTGATTTTCCGCCGAGTTGGGCCTGTCTTCCTCTCTGGACTTAATCACCAGCTCACATGTCGTCATTCCAGGGACAAGGAGCGTTTTAGCTATCAGTTTATTCCAAGTAATAATTTAAGACTACAAAAATCTATAGGACAAGTAGTGTAAAGCTAATACAGTCATCAAGGCAGGAACGAGTAATTTCCTTCATACTGACAAATAAGAAATTACACATTTCTTGTCAATAGTTGGGGTAGGATGATTGCAGAGCACCCTGCCTCAGACTGTCAGGATTAGAGGTCGACCGATTCATCGGAATGGCCGATTAATTAGAGCCGATTTCAAGTTTTCGTAACAATCGGAAATCAGTATTTTTGGACACTGATTTGGCCAATGATGTTTATTTAACGAGGCAAGTCAGTTAAGAACACATTCTTATTTTCAATGACAGCCTCGTTCAGGGGCAGAACGACAGATTTTTACCTTGTCAGCTCGGGGGATTCAATCTTGCAACCTTACAGTTAACTAGTCCAACGCTCTAACCTCCTGATTTTTTTTTTTTTTTTAACCTTTATTTAACCAGGCAAGTCAGTTAAGAACAAATTCTTATTTTCAATGACGGCCTGGGAACAGTGGGTTAACTGCCTGTTCAGGGGCAGAACGACAGATTTTGTACCTTGTCAGCTCAGGGGTTTGAACTCTCAACCTTCCGGTTACTAGTCCAACGCTCTAACCACTAGGCTACACTGCCGCCCTGATGACATTGAACTCCACGAGGAGACTGCCTGTTAAGTGAATGCAGTAAGCAAAGGTAAGTTGCTAGCTAGCATTAAACTTATCTTATAAAAAACAATCAATCAATCAATCATAATCACTAGTTAACGACACATGGTTGATGATATTACTAGTTTATCTAGCGTGTCCTGCGTTGCATATAATCGATGCGGTGCGTATCGTTGCTCCAATGTGGACCTAACTATAAACACCAATGCCTTTCTTAAAATCATTACACAGAAGTATATATTTTTAAACCTGCATATTTAGCTAAAAGAAATCCAGGTTAGCAGGCCATATTAACCAGGTGAAATTGTGTCACTTCTCTTGCGTTCATTGCACTCAGAGTCAGTGTATATACAACCGTTTGGGCCGCCTAATTTGCCAGAATTTTACATAATTATTACATAACATTGAAGGTTGTGCTATGTAACAGGAATATTTAGACTTATGGATGCCAACCGTTAGATAAAATACGTAACGGTTCCGTATTTCACTGAAAGAATAAACGTCTTGTTTTCGAGATGATAGTTTCCAGAGTCGACCATATTAATGACCTAAGGCTCGTATTTCTGTGTGATATCATGTTATAACTAAGTCTATGATTTGATAGAGCAGTCTGACTGAGCGGTGGTAGGCATCAGCAGGCTCATAAGCATTCATTCAAACAGCAATTTAGTGCGTTTGCCAGCAGCTGTTTCTTACTTCAAGCCTATCAACTCCCGAGATTAGGCTAGTGTAACCATTGTGATATGGCTAGCTAGTTAGCGGGGTGCACGCTAATAGTGTTTCAAACGTCACTCGCTCTGAGACTTGGAGTGGTTGTTCCCCTTACTCAGCAAGGGCCGCGGCTTTTGTGGAGCGATGGGTAACGCTGCTTCGAGGGTGGCTGTTGTCATTGTGTTCCTGGTTCGAGCCCAGGTTGGAGCGGGGAGAGGGACGGAAGCTATACTGTTACACCGGCAATACTAAAGTGCCTATAAGAACATCCAATAGTCAAAGGTTAATGAAATACAAATAGTATAGAGAGAAATAGTCCTTTAATTCCTATAATAACTACAACCTAAAACTTCTTACCTGGGAATATTGAAGACTCATGTTAAAAGGAACCACCAGCTTTCATATGTTCTCATGTTCTGAGCAAGGAACTTACACAGCACATATTGCACTTTTACTTTCTTCTCCAACACTTTCTTTTTGCATTATTTAAACCAAATTGAACATGTTTCATTATTTATCTGGGGCTAAATTGATTTTATTGATGTATTATATTAAGTTAAAATAAGTGTTCATTCAGTATTGTTGTAATTGTCATTATTACAAATAAAAGAAATCGGCCGATTCATCGGTGTCTGCTTTTATTGGTCCTCCAATAATCGATATCGGCATTGAAAAATCATAATCGGTCAACCTCTAGTCAGGATGTTCATTTTCTAGCTCAAACTAAGTTACATGCTTTGCTGTGATTTATTTGATTAATTATTGTCTCTTACTTTTGTCTCACATTGTCTTTTCAGCTCTCCTGTGTCCAGCTCCCCACCAAGCATGAGCGGATTCATTCACCTTTGATGAGAACCATCCTACAGCAGTTTGAACTAGACCTGTTGTCCCTATTTAGACATTGAAACCACATATATATATATATATATATATTTTTTTTACCTTTTATTTAACTAGGCAAGTCAGTTAAGAACAAATTCTTATTTTCAATGACGGCCTAGGAACAGTGGGTTAACTGCCTGTTCAGGAGAAAAATGACAGATTTGTACTCAGCTCAGGGATTTGAACTTGCAATCTTTCAGTTACAAGTCCAATGCTCTAACCACTAGGCTACCCTGCCTAGTGCATTATCCTTTTGTCTTTGTGTGGATTGTCTTAGTATAGTGCATTTTAGAGTTGAAGAACACCAACTACAGATACACATCCTTGTTTGAGCATCTCAAAGACTATATTCAATGTAGAATCAGTTTAACAGGTAACAAACATATAACAAACACATTGTTCCCATCAGGAGCCCAGAATTTTGTCATAGATGGTAGAGTTATTTTCTCTGGACCACACAAGCGTTCTGCTAAGGCACTTGTCTATCTTTACATTGGTCAGCTACATTGGTGACCAGGGTGGGATCCTTTCAATACGACTATGGGGCCGGGGTACACACACCCCTAGAAGAGGAGGAATACTGAAGCATGTGTTATGACAGTTTTACAGTCTCCATCAGAGGCCCAGGCTTTTGGCATAGATGGTAAATCTCTCATTTCTGGACTGCAGCACTGTGCCCTCCACTGCACTTGATATACATTGACTGTTAGGTTACACTCTATTTATATGCTTCAAATACTGCCTGAGAGACACCTTTGCTATTTGTCTCTGTACTCAACTGGTGAAACACTATTTGTGATGGTGTTTTGTTTGAATGTATGTGCATGGACTGTACATTATTGAAAACATGTCTCACACTTTGTCATACTTAGTAGAAATCCCGTAGTTAGGAGGTTGTGTTGCTCAGTTGGTAGAGTATGGAGCTTGCAACGCTAGGGTTGTGGGTTAAATTCCCATGGGGGGCCAGTTCAGATATAATAAATAATGTAATGTATGCACTCACTACTGTAAGTTGCTCTGGATAGGAGCAAAATAAATTGGCAAGATTTTAGCACTGTCCAATTTTAGGTTAGTAGTAAAGTTAATAATTTAAACGACCTACATATACTCATTCACTGAACATTTAGTATTTGAAACTCAAACAATAATTTCCCAACTGCTACTTCTATAATGCCACAGGCTCTTTATCATTATCCATACCTTCTATTCCATTGACTGCAACATTATGCATGCCCACCATGGTATTGGGCAGCTGCTTTCTGAGAACTCATCTGGTTCTCATTACAGAGCATATTATTTTTTAGAGAAGATCGTATTGCAAGGTATGCAATATATATTGGCGAATATGCATATGCAGCTCCATTCTAGAATACGACACACACCTTTATATCTACATGCTTTTATTTGGGGTTTTATGCAAATTATACGATTGAATGTTACTTTAAGCCTGCAGCTAGTTACTTGAAATATCAAAACACGATTCAACATTGAATTCAATGACCGAGATAACGAATGAAACACTAGTTTCCTGAGCAGGCGCATTACGTTTAATTTACAGTATTAGTACGTCAACTGTAACTTTCGCTAGCTTTCAATACATTGGCTAAATGGTCAACGGAGTTACCTCTACATGGTTTTTTTTCACCTTCAATTATCCAGGTAGGCTATGTGATCAAGACCATTCCTATTGTATCCTGCATATTTCAAGTACACTGGAAAAGGTATATGTATCTTATTTCTGTCGTTGGGAGCTGACGTTAGTTCCTATTAACACACTGCCAGGAGATCAGAGGCTGTTTACATGGTAGATGGTAGCAGCCATAGTACATACCTGGAACCAATTAGAACACGTACGGGATTTCCGATTGGTTCCAAGTTTAGCAGTTCGCAAATTTGCCTGAGCAGACAGTTTTGAAATATACTTTTTCCGAGAAAATATGGAATAATTGAAGCTGAATTTTTTTTTTACAGTAATCATAAGAATGTGTCATTGTCATATACAAAAAGCATCTGCACCTCCCTCGACGAAGTTCGATCACCTCAGCGTCCGCCCACCCCCTATTTTCTTACAAAACAAAAACTGTTTTTGGAGAGTCAAGTGAGCCAACACCAAAGATTATGGATATACTGACAGGATCCACGTCTCTCCGCCCTAACACTCGCCCACAAATCGGCACGAAGGGCTGTCTAGCTCCCGTGTACCATTTGGATTGGTGGATACTTCTCATTATTTTAGTTTTTTTTAAATATTCTGTGAGGTTTGATTACGTCAACGTCGCTTATTCAATTGAGAGGAATGCTACGTTAACTGGCCTCATGTCATGAATATGCATAGGCATCGAGACAACTCCGAGATATTGTTTTTTCTCAGAGTTGTCGGGATGTCACGTGTTCTACTTATATTCGTACACTCGTAACAATTTACGCATTACGAAACTTCTATTTGATCAAATAAACCGACACACCTCCGTACAAAAACGAATTGCTTGGTGGGCGAAACAACGAAAAAAACACCACTTGCTGGGGGGAGACAGATTTTCAGCAGAATTGGTTACCTCTTCTATGCCCGACACACCCATACACGCTTCAATTTCCTCCTGAATTGGTGTGCGTGAATGCTCAACACTTTACGGTATCGCGTGTTTTATGTTTGTGAAACAGTCTGATGTACTGTCATGCACAGATAGACGATAGCGACGAATCATTGCAAGCAAACAGTTTGAAGCACACTTATTTCATCTTCCATAATCAAAATTATACCAAATCGTTTATTTCATTTTCGAGCCTTATCAAAAAATACTTTATCACGGTTAGGGTGAGGCTGGAGTAGCATAACGGGGGTGCTGTTTAGCAAATGTTAAATTATTAAAGCCAGATGTGTGTGCAGTCATGACATACAAACAGTACACAAACACACACAACAACATCTAAGTGTTTTTTTGTTTGTATTTCATGAAAGACAGATTTAAAATGTTAAAACGTGTTAAATAAATACTCTTGGTCTATCCCAACATTCTTTATATATATTTGTTAAGTAGTTATATTACAGTGCACTTTTATGACCCCTATGTTAAAACAAATATATATACAGTCGTGGCCAAAGGTTTTGAGAATGACACAAATAAAGTCTGCTGCCTCAGTGTCTTTAGATATTTTTGTCAGATGTTACTATGGAATACGAAAGTATAATTACAAACATTTCATGAGTGTCAAAGGCTTTTATTGACAATTACAAGAAGTTGATACAAAGAGTCAATATTTGCAGTGTTGAACCTTCTTTTTCAAGACCTCTGCAATCCGCCCTGGCATGCTGTCAATTAACTTCTGGGCCACATCCTGACTGATGGCAGCCCATTCTTGCATAATCAGTGCTTGGAGTTTGTCAGAATTTGTGGGGTTTTGTTTGTCCACCCACCTCTTGAGGAATGACCGCACGTTCTCAATGGGATTAAGGTCTGGGAAGTTTCCTGGCCATGGACCCAAAATATCAATGTTTTGTTCCCCGAGCCACTTAGCTATCACTTCTGCCTTATGGCAAGGTGCTCCATCATGCTGGAAAAGGCATTGTTCGTCACCAAACTGTTCCTGGTTGGTTGGGAGAAGTTGCTCTCGGAGGATGTGTTGGTACCATTCTTTATTCATGGCTGTGTTCTTAGGCAAAATTGTGAGTAAGCCCACTCCCTTGGCTGAGAAGCAACCCCACACATGAATGGTCTCAAGCTTTTTTCCGGATGCCCCAAACAATTAGAAAGGTGATTTATCAGATAAAATGATTTTATCCCAGTCCTCAGTAGTCCAATCCCTGTACCTTTTGCAGAATATCAGTCTGTCCCTGATGTTTTTTCTGGAGAGAAGTCTCTTCTTTGCTGCCCTTCCTGATACCAGGCCATCCTCCAAAAGTTTTCACCTCGCTGTGCATGAAGATGCACTCACACCTACATGCCTGCTACCATTCCTGAGCAAGCTCTGTACTGGTGGTGCCCCGATCCCGCAGCTGAATCAACTTTAAGAGACGGTCCTGGCGCTTGCTGGACTTTCTTGGGCACTCTGAAGCCTTCTTCACAACAATTGAACTGCTCTCCTTGAAGTTCTTGATGATCCTGATCTCAAATGTACAGAGCCTAAAACCCCAAACAGCAAGCAATGCAGGTTGGTGGCTAGGAAAAACTCCCTAGAAAAGCCAAAACCTAGGAAGAAACCTAGAGAGGAACCAGGCTAATATCTCTCTGCTGTGCCGGTAGAATTATAACAGAACATGGCCAAGATGTTCAAATGTTCTTAATGTTTCACGGAGGTGGACAGCAAGGAGTCATCATGTTAGTCCTGGGGCATGGTCCTGTTCAGTTGAAACTCCTTCATCAAGTCCTGGGGCATTCTTGCATTGATTCAGGACACCAGGAGAATGTACTGATTAACCTGACCCCAGGACACATAAACTACTGCAGCATAAATATGACACTGTGGCCCCACCCGAGGACACCCCGGACAGGAGCCAAACAGGAAGGATTAACCCCACCCACTATGCCAAAGCACAGCCCCCACACCAGATATCTTCAACCACCAACTTACCATCCTTGAGTATAGCCCGCAAAGACAGGATGACCACATCAGTGAATCAACCCACTCAGGTGACGCACCCCCTCAGGGACGGCATGAGAGAGCCCCAGCAAGCCAGTGACTCAGCCCCTGTAATAGGGTTAGGAGGCAGAGTAACCCCACAGAGACAGCAAGGGTGGTTCGTGCTCCAGAGCCTTTCCGTTCACCTTCCCACTCCTGGGCCAGACTACACTCAATCATATGACCCACTGAAAGAAGTCTTCAGTAAAGACTTAAAGGTCATTCTGACATGGGTCAGAGTTCCATAAAAATGGAGCTCTATAGGGAAAGCCCTGCCTCCAGCTGTTTGCTTAGAAATTCTAGGGACAATTCCGTCTTGTGACCGTGCGACGGCAGGACCAAATCAGAGAGATAGGTAGGAGCAAGCCCATGCAATGCAGTTAGCAGGAAATCAGCCCTTGCTTTGACAGGAAGCCATTAGCACTGGAGTAATATGATCAAATTTTTTGGTTCTGTCATTCTTGCACTAACTGAAGTTTATTTAGTGCTTTAGTATAGAGCATTGCAGTGTCTAACCTAGAAGTCATGGATTAATTTTTTGCATCATTGGACAGAAAGTTTCTGATTTTTCACGTAGATGGAAAAAAGCTTTGATATGTTCTTCAAAGAGAGATCAGGGTCAGAAGACGCCGAGGTCCTTCACAGTTTTATTTGAGATGACTGTACAACCATTAAGATTAATTGTCAGATTCAACAGAAGATCTCTTTGTTTCTTGGGACCTTCTCTGTTTTATCCGGTTTAAAAGTAGAAAGTTTGCTGCCATCCACTTCCTTATGTCTGAAACACATGCTTCTAGCGAGGGCCTTCACCATGTTTCATTGAAATACAGCTGTGTATCATCCGCATAGCAGTGAAAGTTAACATTATGTTTTCGAATAACATCCCCAAGAGGTAAAATATATAGTGAAAACAACAGCGGTCCTAAAACGGAACCTTGAGGAACACCGAAATTTACAGTTGATTTGTCAGAGGACAAACCATCCACAGAGACAAACTGATATCTTTCCGCAGATAAGATCTAAACCAGGCCAGAACTTGACCGTGTTGGGTTTCCAATCTCTCCTGATCGATGGTATCAAAAGCAGCACTAAGGTCTAGGAGCACGAGGACAGATGCAGTAGCCTGTCCGATGCCATTAAAATGTCATTTACCACCTTCACAAGTATCTCAGTGCTATGATGGGGTCTAAAACCAGACTGAAGCATTTCATTACATTGTTTGTCTTCAGGAAGGCAGTGAGTTGCTGAGCAACAGCCTTTTCAGGAATGGAAGAGATATAGGCCGATAGTTTTTTATATTTTCAGGTTTGGCTTTTTCCTTTATTACTGCCACTTTTAGTGAGTTTGGTAACATCCGGTGGAAGAGCCGTTTATTAT
This sequence comes from Oncorhynchus masou masou, assembly GCF_036934945.1. Taxonomy (NCBI): domain Eukaryota; kingdom Metazoa; phylum Chordata; class Actinopteri; order Salmoniformes; family Salmonidae; genus Oncorhynchus; species Oncorhynchus masou. The sequence goes on along the minus strand of NC_088223.1, from coordinate 84,056,367 downwards.
GTTCAACATCCACAGGAAGCTTGAAGGTTTAGAGGCCATGATTATTTTCATCATTGTGTCAATGTCTCTCTTGATCCTAGGTCCACGCAGAGTTGTGCAGACTCAGGACAACTGAGCTTTGAAGATACGCAGATTTAAGGAGGAGTCTGTAATTTGCTTTCTAATAATCATAATTTTTTCCTCAAAGAAGTTCATGAATTTATCACTGCTGTGAAAGTCATCCTCTCTTGGGGAATGCTGCTTTTTAGTTAGCTTTAAGACCGTATAGAATTTTGGATTGTTCTTATTGTCCTCAATTAAGTTAGAAAAATAGGATGATCGAGCAGCAGTAAGGGCTCTTTACTGACTGTCTTTCCAAGCTAGACGGAAGAAGTTCCAATTTTCTGGAAGCTTGCTTCAGAGCTCGGGTATTTTCTGTGTACCAGGAAGTTTCTTATGAGAAATGTTTTTAGTTTTAGGGGTGCAACTGCATCTAGGGTATTGCGCAAGGTTAAATTGAGTTCCTCAGTTAGGTGGTTAACTGATTTTTGTCCTCTGGTGTCATTGGGTAGACAGAGGGAATCTGGAAGGACATCAAGGAATCTTTGTGTTGTCTGTGAATTTATAGCACGACTTTTGAAGCAGATTATTTGTTGCAATTGACGTAATAAAATGGTGGTCCGATAGTCCTGGATTATGAGGAAAAACATTAAGATCCACAACATTTATTCCATGGGACAAAACTAGGTCCCGTATGACTGTGACAGTGAGTGGGTCCAGAGACATGTTGACAAAACCCACTAGTCGATGATGGCTCCTGGACTTTTCCAGTCACCAAAGATTAGAATAATCTGCTATGAACAAGGTCCGATAGGAATTCAGGGAACTCAGTCAACGCTGTATATGACCCAGGAGGCCTGTAAACAGTAGCTATAAAAAGTGAAGTCTGCATAGATTTCATGACTAGAAGCTCACGTCTTTTTTTTTTTTGTAAATTGAAATTTGCTATCGAAATGTTAGCAACACCTCCGCCTTTGCGGGATGCACGGGGATATTCACTAGTGTAGCCAGGAGGTGAGGCCTCATTTAACACAGTAAATTCATGTTTCAGTCAGGCCAATCACATCAAGATTATGATCAGTGATTAGTTCATTGACATTGCCTTTTAAGGGATCTAACATTTAGCCCTATTTTGAGATGTGTATCATGATCTCTTTCAATAATGACAGGAATTGGTCTTTATCCTAGTGAGATTGCTAAGGCGAACACCGCCATGTTTAGAAAACCTAGGTCGAGGCACAGACACGGTCTCAATGGTGATAAGCTGACTACACTGACTATGCTAGTGGCAGACTCCACTATGCTGGCAGGCTGGCTAACAGCCTGCTGCCTGCACCCTATTTCATTGTGGAGCTAGAGGAGTTAGAGCCCTGTCTATGTTGGTAGATAAGATTTAGGATGGAGTGTCACTCCTCAAGGTCAGGCTTTCCTGTTTGTGGGTGAGTCCCAGCAATTATCTACAAATTTGCTTTTGCAGAAAACAGTTTTCAACCAGCTTTTGCAATCTTACTGGCAGAAATATCCTTGCTTGTGAAGCCCTTTTTGTGGAAAGCAATGATGACTGCACATGTTTCCTTGCAGGTAACCATGGTTGACAGAGGAAGAACAATTATTCCAAGCACCACCCTCCTTTTGAAGCTTCCAGTCTGTTATTCGAACTCAATCAGCATGACAGAGTAATCTCCAGCCTTGTCCTCGTCAACACTCACACCTGTGTTAACGAGAGAATCACTGACATGTCAGCTGGTCCTTTTGTGGCAGGGCTGAAATGCAGTGGAAATGTTTTTGGGATTCAGTTAATTTGCATGGCAAAGAGGGAATTTGCTATCAATTGCAATTCATCTGATCACTCTTCATAACATTCTGGAGTATATGCAAATTGCCATCAAACAAACTGAGGCAGCAGACTTTGTGAAAATTAATATTTGTGTCATTCTCACAACCTTTGGCCACGACTCCAGCTGGTATACTTTTTTATGTGTGCCACTAGCAGATCAACAGATCCCGTATTATGCCAGCTCCAACATTGGAAAAACACTAGTTTACTGTATATACCCATACCCTGCCTGCAGTTTGATAGACATAGTGCATTCAACCCTGTGTAAATCAGTCAGTTTTTATGGTTAAGACTTAAAACTCAGGATTCTGTAATAGAATACCCCAATGAGGATGTGTGTTGAGTTATAGCTTCCTGTGCCAACCGGAAGTGCCATAATTGGTGTCTCATGGGCTGTTTCGAGGGGTTAAAAAAATCTGATCTTTCCAAAACTTCATATGTGATTAGGCAACCCCCATGAACTGTAAATCAGTAATTTTTCCCTTAAATTTTCAAAGGAAAACTAAATCACACACACACACAGCTTGGAAGTAGGGACCCATTGGGGTGCGTAGAGACATACACTCCCTGCATTAGTTAACCTTGTTGGAACTTTTAAAGAACCGTCAGACCTAGAGTTCTGAAACTTTAGAATCCTGTTCTAGACCTCAGGTCGATAGTGCGTGGTGAGTTACGGCGCTCTAGTAGGTTCTGGGACCGAGAAACAGCCTTGTACATTTGCAATGACTTCAATTCATTTTGACCATTACGAAAATGGCGACATTTAGAAATGTCCCAGAGTCACAAGACTAGGTGCATTGTGACCGTCTCGGCCCATAGAGACAGAACCCAACGTTTCTGTCCGATAGCTCATTCAAGGACCCCGTAGCAAGTAATTGAAAAAAGTGGATTTTCAGCACCAATTAGGGTTTTACTCGGACACCAAATGACCTATCGAGCCGAAACTTGGGATTCGGGGTCGCCTCATCTAGGCCTACACATAACACAAGAAATGGACCCGCAGCTAGAACGTAACTACGTGTTTATGTTTTGTTTTATGGTTTGAACCGAAGGCGTTGTGAATTTTGGGCCAGCTCTGAAGTATGTGATACTTGGCTCCTAAACGAGTTGGGAAAAGTGGGTTTGGTGTCAGAATGATATCAAATTGACTGATGGACGGTGACTTGCTGGTGACTCTTGTCCATTTGCAATATGTTTAAACGGTGAGGTACGATCACCAAAAGTGACATTCTGAAATCAACCCTAACGAGAAATCAAGAGGTACCAGAATCACTGCCCAGCCATCCCGAGTTCATCGGGCCAGTCAATTTGGCATTCCTGCACGATTTTTATAGCATGACAAATTTGTGATAGTGAATGCCCAGTTAACCATATTGCAAATGCACAGTGACTTTGCAAGAGTGAGAAAACATCAACAAATGGACATGATGAAATCAACACCACGAGTGATGGAAAGGAACAACAATCACTGCCCGGCCATCCCGAGTTCATCAGGCCAGTCAATTTCGCATTTCTGCAGGATTTTTGAGCATGTCAAATTTCTTATGACATTTGGCCCCCACAAAACATATGCCACTTTTTAAGGGTGTGTGAAGTTTTTTATAAAATTTAGCTATTTTTGACTTCTGACTTCCTATGAAATCATATTGCAAATGGAGAAAACACATGCAATTATGCGCAAATAAAAAATAAAAATGAAAATTATGATAATAAAATTGGACGAAAGTATATTCATACAGTTCTTACACATATCAGTGTGGATGACGGATCACCACCTCAAGCTGAACCTCGGCAAGACGGAGCTGCTCTTCCTCCAGGGGAAGGACTGCCCGTTCCATGATCTCGCCATCACGGTTGACAACTCCATTGTGTCCTCCTCCCAGAGCACTAAGAACCTTGGCGTGATCCTGGACAACACCCTGTCGTTCTCAACTAACATCAAGGCGGTGGCCCGTTCCTGTAGGTTCATGCTCTACAACATCCGCAGAGTACGACCCTGCCTCACACAGGAAGCGGCGCAGGTCCTAATCCAGGCACTTGTCATCTCCCGTCTGGATTACTGCAACTCGCTGTTGGCTGGGCTCCCTGCCTGTGCCATTAAACCCCTACAACTCATCCAGAACGCCGCAGCCCGTGTCTGGTGTTCAACCTTGCCAAGTTCTCTCACGTCACCCCGCTCCTCCGCTCTCTCCACTGGCTTCCAGTTGAAGCTCGCATCCGCTACAAGACCATGGTGCTTGCCTACGGAGCTCTGAGGGGAACGGCACCGCAGTACCTCCAGGCTCTGATCAGGCCCTACACCCAAACAAGGGCACTGCGTTCATCCACCTCTGGCCTGCTCGCCTCCCTACCACTGAGGAAGTACAGTTCCCGCTCAGCCCAGTCAAAACTGTTCGCTGCTCTGGCCCCCTAATGGTGGAACAAACTCCCTCACGACGCCAGGACAGCGGAGTCAATCACCACCTTCCGGAGACACCTGAAACCCCACCTCTTTAAGGAATACCTAGGATAGGATAAAGTAATCCTTCTCACCCCCCCCCCCTTAAATGATTTAGATGCACTATTGTAAAGTGGCTGTTCCACTGGATGTCATAAGGTGAATTCACCAATTTGTAAGTCGCTCTGGATAAGAGCGTCTGCCAAATGACTTAAATGTAAATGTAATGTAAATGTATATTACAGTGAAATGTTAGGGAACCTAATTCAATTTGAACTTTTTCGGGATTGTTGTCCCGTCCATGGGATGGTTGAGCTAACGTAGGCTAATGCAATTAGCATGAGGTTGTAAGTAACAAGAACATTTCCCAGGACATAGACATATCTGATATTGTCAGAAAGCTTACATTCTTGTTAATCTAACAGCACTGTCCAACTTACAGTAGCAATTACAGTGAAATAAAACCATGCTATTGTCTGAGGAGAGTGCACAGTTTTGAACATGAAAAGTTATTAATAAACAAATTAAGCACACTTGCGCAGTCTTGATATAAAATGTTGAACTGAAATGCAATGTTTCCTTGGATCAGTCTAAAACGTTGCACGTGGCCAAACTCGAGATTGCAGCTGTGCTGGAATAATACATTATGGCCTTTCTCTTGCATTTCAAAGATGGTGCAAAAAAAATACAAAAGAACAATTGTTTTTTTCTTTGTATTATCTTTTACCAGATCTATTGTGTTATATTCTCCTACATTCCTTTCATATTTCCACAAACTTCAAAGTGTTTCCTTTCAAATCGTGCCAAGAATATGCATATCCTTGCTTCAGAGTCTGAGTTACATGTCATTTTAGGCCAAAATTTAAAAAAGGTTGGATCCTTAAGCGGTTTGAACACAGTAAAAATGGATGGTAAACATTTTGTCACATGTGCCACTAGTAGATCACTTATCCATTTCATTAACATTGCAAGGCATAACATGCTCATATAATGCGAGCTTCAACAATAAGAAAAACACTAGTTTACTGTATATCACAGTGAACTTTAAGGTAACATAATTACATTTTAACACAGTAAAAATGGTTGGTAAACATTTTGTCATGTGTGACACTAGTAGATCAATAATACACTCCTCATTCGTGATCTCGGGGGAGAAGTTGAAGATGAGAGGAGTGGAGGATGTACACCATTGAAGCCAACAGACAGAAGAGGAGAAGAGACTCCAACCTGACTACTGGAAGAGAGAACTAACTTGGTGAGGAAACTGAAGCCTCTTGCATGGTGTTCGTTTCAATACTTGTCCCTTTGGAATTGTCCATAAGATTATAACCTTTCCTGTCTCTCTATTTCCATCTCCCTTACGGGTCTCCTTGGGGAACTGAGGTGCAGACAGAAGAGTGAGGCATCAGGCAGATGACAGGAGAAAAGAGAGGGAGAGGATGAAGGGGAGGAGGGAGGACAAACAGAGAAAAGTGTTGCACAGGGGCTGAAGACACACGCCGGGACCAGCCCCCTGCACTCCTGATCTAAGGACACATGCTAGAGCTAGAGCTATAGGCTTGCTTTCTATCCAAATACATAATCATGTAAGAAAGACGATATACATGTTTGCTGTGTGTGAATATTATTTAATATGATGTGTTTTTTTGACTGACTTAATTTCAGTCTTTTTAAAGAATTGTAATACATTTGTTATAGCTAGGAAAAAAATGGAGCCTTGTTCAGTGGGAATAGTGGAGGTGATAACTAAATGTCTGTTTTTCCCACCAGAAATGAGTATAGGTGATTTCAAAAGATTTCAGGTTTTTATGCCTATATTTGTATAAGTAAGTATATTGCATTGAAAAATATATTTTAACTTTGTACTTGGATAAGGGCAGGGAGGGGTGGGATATGTGATTATAACCAAGATTCTTGCTCTTTTCTAAATGGATGACGGATGTTAACCTCTTGAAACTCTAGGGGCGCTATATCATTTTTGGATAAAAAGACGTGCCCGTTTTAAGCGCAATATTTTGTCACAAAAAGATGCTCGACTATGCATATAATTGGTAGCTTTGGAAAGAAAACACTGACGTGTCCAGAACTGCAAAGATATTTTCTGTGCGTGCCCTAGAACGTGAGCTACAGGCAAAACCAAGATGAAACGGCATCCAGGAAATGAGCAGGATTTTTGAGGCTCCGTTTTCCATTGTCTCCTTATATGGCTGTGAATGCGAGAGGAATGAGTCTGCCCTTTCTGTCGTTTCCCCAAGGTGTCTGCAGCATTGTGACGTATTTGTAGGCATATCATTGGAAGATTGACCATAAGAGACCACATTTACCAGGTGTCCGCCCGGTGTCCTGCGCCGAAATTGGTGCGCAAACCTCAGCTGCAAGTATTTTTCCATGGAATTCAGAGAAGAAAGCAGGCTTCCACGAACGATATATCAATGAAGAGATATGTGAAAAAACACCTTGAGGATTGATTCCAAACGTTTGCCATGTTTCGGTCGATATTATGGAGTTAATTCGGAAAAAGTTTGACTTTGTTGGTGACTGAATTTTCGGTTCGTTTCGGTAGCCAAATGTGATGTACAAAACGGAGCGATTTCTCCTACACAAAGATGCTTTCAGGAAAAACTGAACATTTGCTATGTAACTGAGAGACTCCTCATTGAAAACATCCGAAGCTCTTCAAAGGTAAATGATTTTATTTATTTGGTTATCTGGTTTTTGTGAAAATGTTGCGTGCTAAATGCTACTCAAAATGCTAAGCTAGCTTAGCATACTCTTACACAAATTAGTGAATAGCGATGGTTCAAAAGCATATTTTGAAAATCTGAGATGACAGTGTTGTTAAGAAAAGGCTAAGCTTTAGAGCAGGCGCATTATTTTCATTTTATTTGCGATTTTCAGAAATTGTTAACGTTACATTATGCTAATGAGCTTGAGGCTATAACTGTATACAGGTTTTTTTCATAGCCAAACGTGAACAAAACGGAGCGATTTGTCCTACACAAATAATATTTTTTTGAAAAACTGAACATTTGCTATCTAACTGAGAGTCTCCTCATTGTAAACATCTGAAGTTCTTCAAATGTAAATTATTTTATTTGAATTATTTTCTTGTTTTTGTGAAAATGTTGCTGGCTGAATTCTAGGCTTATAGCTATGTTAGCAATCAATACTCTTACACAAATGCTTGTTTAGCTATGGTTGAAAAGCATATTTTGAAAATCTGAGATGACAGTGTTATTAACAAAAGTCTAAGCTTGAGAGCAAATATATTTATTTCATTTCATTTGCGATTTTCATGAATAGTTAACGTTGCGTTATGCTAATGAGCTTGAGGCTATAAATAGAATCCCGGATCTGGGATTGCGCGACGCAACAGGTTAAGGATCTGGAAAGATCCGGTATGAAGAAATAGTCTAAGATCCTTTCCAATATGTTCTCCAACCTGATAAAGCGTTTTATAAAAAAGCTGTGCTTGTAACAACGTTCTTCTGTTGAAGGAGGAGCGGACCAAAATACAGCGTGGTGGTTACTCATGTTTATTGATGAAAAATGACGAGACATGAAATAACTGAAATGTACAAAAACAACAGACGGATGGTGGATATAAACACAGAGACAGGAACAATCACCCACGAAACACTCAAAGAATATGGCTGCCTAAATATGGTTCCCAATCAGAGACAACGATAATCACCTGACTCTGATTGAGAACCGCCTCAGGCAGCCATAGACTACGCTAGACACCGCACAAACCCCCAAGACGAAAACACACCACAATAACCCAAGTCACACCCTGGCCTTACCAAATAAATGAAGATAAACATAATATATTTCGACCACGGCGTGACAGTGCTGTTATCCTTGCAAGTGGAGGGTGCTGGAGTATTGAAAACAGGTGGCAATACTTTTGCACTATATCTTTTTATAGATAAACTAATAATACATGTATTAGTTTAAAATAATATAATACAATATAGCTCCGTATTTTTATGATTTATTTAATAGTCTCTTCTTTATCAAGAGTGCCAATAATTTCTGAGGTGACAGTATCTACAGTACACTAGGGTTTGGTTTGTAATGGGGCATATCTTTTATTGCCCAAGTCAAGTGCACTGGGTTTGTGACTATGTAATAGGCCATATAATAATGATGTGTTATATTATAATTATGTTAAAATACCTTTGGGACGTGAATGTACAGTTGAAGTCAGAAGTTTACATACACTTAAGTTGGAGTCATCGTTTTTCAACCACTCCGCTTTCCATCTGGCTACCCCTACCCCGATCAACAGCCCTGCACCCCCACAGCAACTCACCCAAGCCTCCCCATTTCTCCTTCACCCAAAACCAGTTAGCTGATGTTCTGAAAGAGCTGAAAAATCTGGACCCCTACAAATCAGCCGGGCAAGACAATCTGGACCCTCTCTAAAATTTCCTGCCGAAATTGTTGCAACCCCTTTTACTAGCCTGTTCAACCTCTGTTTTGTATCGTCTGAGATTCCCAAAGATTGGAAAGCTTCCGCTGTCATCCCCCTCTTCAAAGGGGGAGACATTCTAGACCCAAACTTCTACAGACCTATATCCATACTGCCCTGCTTTTCTAAGGTTTTTGAATGCCAAGTTAACAAACAGATTACTGACCATTTAGAATCCCACCATACCTTCTCTGCTATGCAATGTGGTTTCAGAGCTGGTCAAGGGTGAACCTCAGTCACGCTCAAGGTCTTAAACGATATCCTAACCGCCATCGATAAGAGATAATACTGTGCAGTTGTATTCATCGACCTGGCCAAGGCTTTCGACTCTGTCTATCACCACATTCTTAATGGCAGACTCAACAGCCTTGTATTCTCAAATGACTGCCTTGCATGGTTCACCAACTACTCCTCTGATAGAGTTCATGGTGTCAAATCGGAGGGCCTTTTGTCCGGACCTCTGGCAGTCTATGGGGGTGCCACATGGTTCAATTCTCGGGCTGACTCTCTTCTCTGTATACATCAATGATGTCGCTCTTGCTGCTAGTGATTCTCTGGTCCACCTCTACGCAGACGACACCATTCCGTACACCTCTGGCCCTTCTTTGGACACCTCCAGACGAGCTTCAATGCCATACAACTCTCCTTCCATGGTCCTCAACTGCTCTTAAATGCAAGTAAAACTAAATGCATGCTCATCAACCGATCGCTGCCCGCACCTGCCCACCCATCCATCATCACTACTCTGGGCGGTTCTGACTTAGGTATTTGTAGTTGTCCACATATTCTAGGCGTCTGGTAAGACTGTAAACTCTCCTTCCACTCACAGATACTCCCCATCCCGGATCCGGGATCGTGAATAATGCCTCAGGCTCATTAGCATAACGCAACGTTAACGATTTCTGAAAATCGCAAATAAAATGAAAATAATGCGCCTGCTCTCAAGCTTAGCCTCTTCTTAACAACACTGTCATCTCAGATTTTCAAAATATGCTTTTGAACCATAGCAATTCACTAATTTGTGTAAGAGTATGCAAAGCTAGCTTAGCATTTTGAGTAGCATTTAGCACGCAACATTTTCACAAAAACCAGATAACCAAATAAATAAAATCATTTACCTTTGAAGAGCTTCGGATGTTTTCAATGAGAGACTCTCAGTTACATAGCAAATGTTCAGTTTTTCCTGAAAGAATCTTTTGTAGGAGGCTCCGTTTTGTACATCACATTTGGCTACCGAAACGAACCGAAAATTCAGTCACCAACAACGTCAAACTTTTTCCGAATTAACTCCATAATATCGACCGAAACATGGCAAACGTTGTTTGGAATCAATCCTCAAGGTGTTTTTTCACATATCTCTTCATTGATATATCGTTCGTGGAAGCCTGCTTTCTTCTCTGAATTCCATGGAAAAATACTTGCAGCTGAGGTTTGCGCACCAATTTCGGCGCAGGACACCGGGCGGACACCTGGTAAATGTGGTCTCTTCTGGTCAATCTTCCAATGATATGCCTACAAATACGTCACAATGCTGCAGACACCTTGGGGAAACGACAGAAAGGGCAGGCTCATTCCTCTCGCATTCACAGCCATATAAGGAGACAATGGAAAACGGAGCCTCAAAAATCCTGCTGATTTCCTGGATGCCGTTTCATCTTGGTTTTGCCTATAGCTCACGTTCTAGGGCACGCACAGAGAATATCTTTGCAGTTCTGGAAACGTCAGAGTGTTTTCTTTCCAAAGCTATCAATTATATGCATAGTCGAGCATCTTTTTGTGACAAAATATCTTGTTTAAAACGGGAACGTTTTTCATCCAAAAATGAAATAGCGCCCCCAGAGTTTCAAGAGGTTAATGAATATGATGTCAGTTCGGTTGTCTTCTGAGACATTCTCATTAATGATAAGATGACATAAACTCTACAGTGGAAAGTCTACACATCAGAGTTATCGGATTCACATGGAATTGTTGTTCAATTTAAACGTTTGAATATGAAATTATTTGTGATGGGATGAAACGTGATTTTAGCTTCTAAAATGTGAGATTTGGGTTTTTACAAGGTAGGGCTCTGCACAATCAGTGGCCCGCCCCTGTGAAGGGACATGGGCTATAAAATCTTTCAAACACGCCCTCCTCTCCCTTCCTATATAAAGCCTTGACGACAATATAACCTCCTGTTCCAAGGACGTGAGGACGGTGGTCCGATGTCAGAATGGTTCAGATAATAACTACAGAACGAAGCCAACATCAGCGTGAGCTTTGGTTACGAATGGTATGAACTTTGAACTCTTATTCACTACAGAAGTGATACCTCCTAGCCGTTGAGTTAGCAACAGCCGCTGCAAAGGAGGGTTAGGAAGGAACAGATAGAGAATCCCGTCTACCACAAAACAACGTTACTACAACGTATTCAATTTACCAGCAGAGACATTCTTCAAAGGACAAAGGACTCGGTTGGGCAACACGGCCTTCCATCTACCACCAACCTACCGAAGCGCAGCTCAGAGTAAATATTTATTGCATTTTCCTTTTCCAAATGAGCGGTAATTTAGAATGCATAAGATACTGTATTAACGATAGCAGAGCTTCGCCCTTTGTTCCTCAGTTTTCCCACTCTTTCACTCAAACCCAGCGCCTTTTCTTTTGTGTAACCAGCTGTCATATCTGTTCCGCCTGCTGGGGACATTTTCCTTCATGACGTAATTTGTAATCAAATTATGATTTAAATATGTGTATGAGTAATTCTGTGTGAGTAGTTAGGTATTTAGTAAATACATAATTAAACCCAATTTTGTATTGCTGATTCAACTTGTTAGCCAGGGTTTGTGCAGATAACCAAGAATTTACAACTTTCAGATGAGACTGAATTAAGATGACGATTAATATTGACTGCTATTGATGTAAAATATTACTAGGTCTTTAAGAGTTTATTCGGAAGATAACAGCTCTATAAATATTCTTTCGTGGTGCCTGACTCTCTAGTTAATTCCATTTACATGATTAGCTCAATCAGGTAATATTAATTACGGAGAAATTATTTTATAGAATAGCATGTCATATCACTTAATCCGGCATAGCCAAAGACACGACACATCTCTAATCCAAAATTAAATCTATAATTGGCTTCCTATTTCGCAACAAAGCATCATTCACTCATGCTGCCAAACATACCCTCGTAAAACTGACCATCCTACCGATCCTCGACTCTGGCAAGTATCCCAGTATCTCTACTGTGTGGCTCAGTCGGTAGAGCATGGCGCTTGCAACGCCAAGCGTCGTGGGTGCGATTCCCGCTAGGGCCACCCATGTGTAAAAGTAGTGGCCCCAGCCGACTTGTAAGTCGCTTTGGACAAAAGCGTCTGCTAAATGGGATATATTTTATATTTTTACTTGCACATTCATCTTCTGCACATCTACCAATCCAGTGTTTAATTGCTATATTGTAATTACTTCGTCACCATGGCCAATTTATTGCCTTACCTCCCTTATCCGACCTCGTTTGCACACATTGTATATAGACTTTTTCTCCTGTATTATTGACTGTATGTTTGTTTATTCCATGTGTAACACTGTTGTTGTTGTATGTGTCGAACTGCTTTGCTTTATCTTGGCCAGGTCGCAGTTGTAAATGAGAACTTGTTCTCAACTAAATCGAATCAAAACAACTCAAGACATCAGTCAGGAAGTTAAAACTTGGTCGCAACTGGGTCTTCCAAATGGACAATGAACCCAAGCATACTTCCAAAGTTGTGGCAAAATGGCTTAACCTCTTGAAACTCCCCATCCCGGATCCGGGATTGTGACTAAGCCTCAGGCTCATTAGCATAACGCAACGTTAACGATTTCTGAAAATCGCAAATAAAATTAAAATAATGCGTTTGCTCTCAAGCTTAGCCTTTTCTTAACAACACTGTCATCTCAGATTTTCAAAATATGCTTTTGAACCATAGAAATTGACTAATTTGTGTAAGAGTATGCTAAGCTAGCATAGCATTTTGTGTAGCATGTAGCACGCAACATTTTCACAAAAGCCAGATAACCAAATAAATAAAATCATTTACCTTTGAAGAGCTTCTGATGTTTTCAATGAGGAGACTCCCAGCCACATACCAGATGCGCAGTGTTTCCTGAAAGCGTCTGTGTGTAGGAGAAATCGTTCCATTTTCTACATTGCGCCTGGCTGAAACGAAACGAAAATGCAAATGCAGTGAAACTTTTTCCGGATTAACTACATAATATCGACCGAAACATGGTAAACGTTGTTTGGAATCAATCCTCAAGGTGTTTTTTCACATATCTCTTCATTGACATGCAGTTCGTGGAAGCTTGCTTCTCTCTCTGTGCCCCATGGAAAAATACTGGCAGGTGACTTTTGCGCACCAATTTCGGCGCAGGACACCGGGCGGACACGTGGTAAATGTGGTCTCTTATGGTCAATCTTCCAATGATCTGCCTACAAATACGTCACAATGCTGCAGACACCTTGGGGAAACGACAGAAAGGGCAGACTCATTCCTCTTGCGTTCACAGCCATATAAGGAGATCATGAAAGACAGAGCCTCAAAAATCCTTGTCATTTCCTGGATGCCAAGTCATCTTGGTTTTGCCTGAAGCTCACGTTAAAGGGCACGCACAGAGAAGATATTTGTATTTCTGGACACGTCAGAGTGTTTTCTTTCGAACAGTAGCAATTATATGCATAGTCGAGCATCTTTTTGTGACAAAATATCTTGTTTAAAACGGGAACGTTTTTCTTCCAAAAATGAAATAGCGCCACCATAGGTGTAAGAGGTTAAGGACAACAAAGTCAAGGTATTGGAGTGGCAATCACAAAGCTCTGACCTCACTCCTATAGAACATTTTTGGGCAGCACTGAAAAGGCATGTGTGAGCAAGGAGGGCTACAAACCTGACTCAGTTACACCAGCTCTGTCAGGAGGAATGGGCCAAAATTCAACAAAATTATTGTTGGAAGCTTGTGGAAGGCTACCTGAAACGTTTGACCCAAGTTAAACAATTTCAAGGCAATGCTACCAATTACTAATTGAGGGTATGTAACCTGCTGACCCACTGGGAATGAGATGAAAGAATTAAAAGCTGAATTAAATCATTCTCTCTACTATTATTCTGATATTTCTGTCACACCCTGACCATAGTTTGCTTTGTATGTTTCTATGTTTTGGTTGGTCAGGGTGTGATCTGAGTGGGCATTCTATGTTGGATGTCTTGTTTGTCTATTTCTATGTCTGGCCTGATATGGTTCTCAATCAGAGGCAGGTGTTAGTCATTGTCTCTGATTGGGAACCATATTTAGGTAGCCTGCGTTTCACTGTGTGTTTGTGGGTGATTGTTCCTGTCTCTGTGTTTTCACCAGATAGGGCTGTTTAGGTTTTCACACATTTATTGTTTTTGTTAGTTATTTCATGTCGAGTTCCTTTATTAAAGAACATGAATAACCACCACACTGCATTTTGGTCCGCTTCTCCTTCATCAGAGGAAAACCCTTACAATTTCACACTCTTAAAATAAAGTGGTGATCCTAACTGACCTAAAAACAGGGACTTTTTATTTGGATTAAAAGTCAGGAATTGTGAAAAACTGAGTTTAAATGTATTTGTCAAAGGTGTATGTAAACTTCTGACTTCAACTGTACATGCAGTTCAAACTATTGCACACACAAAGCTCTTGTGTTATAATCTAACATAAAGCTCAAAATTGTTTCATTCGTTAAAGGAAATGTGACCTGAGACAAAGACAACAGTTTTAACTTGAAACAACATCTATTATATGGGTCTATTACAATGGTGTCTATTATAATGGTGCCAGAGGAGATGGCTGCCGCTTTACGATCCCCTAACCAATTGTGCTATTGTGTGTGTTATTTCGCGTTATTTGTAACTTCCTTTGTACATAATGTTTCTGCCACCATGTCCTATGACCGAAAAGAGCTTCTAGATATCACCACAGCATTTACTCACCCCGCACTGGAGGAATACTTTTTCTTTAACAAGTCAGATGGGAAGGATTTACTTCAGATGTCCGACAAGGCTCTCATCCCTGTCATTCACTGGAGAAATCAAATCAAAGTTTGGTCAGATGAGAGACTGAGATATCGTGGACGCGGTCCGGGTGCCTTGTAAGGATCCATCTCCTAGAGGGTAATCTAGCTTTACCATCAGTCCTATTAGCCAAGGTACAATCATTGGAAATAAAATAGACGCGCTACGAGCACGTATATCCTATCAACAGGACATTAAAAATTGTAATATCTTATGTTTCACAGAGTCGTGGCTGAACGACAAGATACATTTTAATTTTTTTATTTAACCTTTATTGAACTAGACATAAAGTTAAGAACAAATTCCTATTTACAATGACGGCCTAGGAACAGTGGGTTAACTGCCTTGGGGCAGAATGACAGATTTTTACCTTGTCAGCTCGGGGATTCGATCTAGCAACCTTTTGGTTACTGGCCCAATGCTGCTTCCAGCAGGGGCAGCACCAGAATAATCTACAGCTGGCGGGTTTTAAGCTATTTCAGTAGGATAGAACAGTGGCCTCTGGTAAGACAAGGGGTGGCGGTCTATGTATTTTTGTAAACAACAGCTGGTTCACAAAATCGAAGGAAGTCTCGAGGTTTTGCTCGCCTGAGGTACAGTATCTCATGATAAGCTGTAGACCACACCAAGAAGGTTTTCATCTATATTCTTTATAGCTGTCTATTTACCACCAACAACCGATGCTGGTATTAAGACTGCACTCAATGAGCTGTATACGGCCACAAGCAAACATTCATCCATAAGAAAACATTCATCCAGAGGCGGCGCTCCTAGTGGCCGGGGACTTTAATGCAGGGAAACTCAAATCCATTTTACCTAATTTCTACCAGCATGTTAAATGTCCAAACAGGGGGGAAAAAAACTCAAGACCACCTTTACTCGACACACAAAGACGTGTACAAAGCTCTCCCTCACCCTCCTTTTGGCAAATCTGACCATAATTATTTCCTCCTGATTCCTGCTTTCAAGCAAAAACTAAAGTAGGAAGCACCCGTGACTAGGTCAATAAGAAAGTGGTCAGATGAAGCAGATGCTAAGCTACAGGACTGTTTTGCTACCACAGACTGGAATATGTTCTGGGATTCTTCCGATGGCATTGAGGAGTACACCACATCAGTCACTGGCTTCATCAATAAGTGCATCGATGACGTCTTCCCCACAGTGACCGTATGTACCCCAACCAGAAACCATTGATTACAGGCAACATCCGCACTGAGCTAAAGGGTAGAGCTGACATTTTCAAGAGCGGAACTCTAACCTGGAAGCTTATAAGAAATCCCACTATGCCCTCCGACAAATCATCAAACATGCAAATCGTCAATATAGGACTAAGACTAAAATGGTACTACACCGGCTCCGAAGCTCGTCGGATGTGGCAGGGCTTGCAAACTATTACAGACGACAAAGGGAAGCACAGCCATGTGCTGCCCAGTGACACGAGCAAACCAGACGAGCTAAATGACTTCTATGCTCGCTTCGAGGCAAGTAACATTAAAGCATGCATGAGAGCATCAGCTGATACGGACAACTGTGTGATCACGCTCTCCGTAACCGATGTGAGTAAGACCTTTAAACCGGTCAACATTCACAAGGCCGTACTCCGAGCATGCGCTGACCAACTGGCAAGTGTATTCACTGACATTTTCAGCATGTCCCTGTCTGAGTTTGTAATACCAATATGTTTCAAGCAGACCACCATAGTCCCTGTGCCCAAGAACATTAAGGTAACCTGCCTAAATGACTACCAACCGGTAGATCTCACATCTGTGGCCATGAAGTGCTTTGAAAGGCTGGACATGGCTCACTACACCATTATCCCAGAAAACCTAGACCCACTCCCCTGTTGGGGCATACGGCCCCAACATATCCAAAGATGATGCAATCACTTTTGCACTCAACACTGCCCTTTCCAACCTGGACAAAAGGAACACCTATGTGAGAATGCGATTCACTGACTACATCTTAGCGTTCAACACCATAGTGCCCTCAAAGCTCATCACTAAGCCTAAGGACCCTGGGACTGAACCTGGACTTCCAGGATCCAGGTGGTAACGGTAGGTAACAACACATCCGCCACGCTGATCCTCAACACAAGGGCCCCTCAGGGGTGCATGCTCAGTCCCCTCCTGTACTCCCTGTTCACTCATGACTGCATGGCCAGGCATGACTCCAACACCATCATCAAGTTTGCCGATGACACAACAGTGGTAGGCCCGATCATCAACAATGATGAGACAGCCTATAGGGAGGAGGTCAGAGACCTGGTTGTGTGGTGCTAGGACAACAACCTCTCCCTCAATGTGAGCAAGACAAAGGAGATGATTGTGGACTACAGGAAAAGGTGGACCAAGCACGTCCCCATTCTCATCAACGGGGCTGTAGTGGAGCAGGTTAAGAGCTTCAAGTTCCTTGGTGTCCACATCAACAACAAACTAGAATTGTCCAAACACACTAAAACAGTGGTGAAGAGGGCCCAACAAAGCCTATTCCCCCACAGGAGACTGTAAAGATTTGGCATGGGCCCTCAGATCCTCAAAGGTTCTACAGCTGCACCATTGAGAGCATGGTTGCATCACTGCCTGGTATGGCAATTACTCGACCTCCCACCGCAAGTCACTACAGAGGGTAGTGCATATGGCCCAGTACATCACTGGGGCCAAGCTTCCTGCCATCCAGGACCTCTATACCAGGCGGTGTCAGAGGAAGGCCCTAAAAATGGTCAAAGACTCCAGCCACCCTAGTCATAGACTGTTCTCTCTGCTACTACATGGCAAGCGGTACCGGAGCACCAAGTCTAGGTCCAAAAGGCTTCTTAACAGCTTCTACCCCCAAGCAAAAAGGCTCCTGTCGAGCTAATCAAATGGCCACCTCCTCTTTTACGCTGCTGCTACTCTGTTATTATCTATACATATCCACTTTAACTCCACCTATATGTAGATATTATCTCAATTTCCTTGACTAACAGGTGCCCCCCCACATTGACTCTGTACCGGTACCCCCTGTATATAGCCTCCACATTGACTCTGTACCGGTACCCCCTGTATATAGCCTCCACATTGACTCTGTACCGGTACCCCCTGTATATAGCCTCCACATTGACTCTGTTCCAGTACCCCCTGTATATAGCCTCCACATTGACTCTGTACCGGTACCCCCTGTATATAGCCTCCACATTGACTCTGTACCGGTACCCCCTGTATATAGCCTCCACATTAACTCTGTACCAGTACCCCCTGTATATAGCCTCCACATTGACTCTGTACCGGTACCCCTGTATATAGCCTCCACATTGACTCTGTACCAGTACCCCCTGTATATAGCCTCCACATTGACTCTGTTCCAGTACCCCTGTATATAGCCTCCACATTGACTCTGTACCGGTACCCCTGTATATAGCCTCCACATTGACTCTGTACCAGTACCCCCTGTATATAGCCTCCACATTGACTCTGTACCGGTCACCCCCTGTATATAGCCTCCACATTGACTCAATGCTGTACCCCTGTATATAGCCTCCACATTGACTCAATACTGGTACCCCCTGTATATAGCCTTCACATTGACTCTGTACTGGTACCCCCTGTATATAGCCTCCACATTGACTCTGTACCCCCTGTATATAGCCTCCCCTCTGTACCATATAGCCTCCACATTGACTCTGTACCGGTACCCCCTGTATATAGCCTCCACATTGACTCTGTACCAGTACCCCCTGTATATAGCCTCCACATTGACTCTGTTCCAGTACCCCTGTATATAGCATCCACATTGACTCTGTACCGGTACCCCCTGTATATAGCCTCCACATTGACTCTGTACCGGTACCCCCTGTATATAGCCTCCACATTGACTCTGTTCCAGTACCCCTGTATATAGCCTCCACATTGACATTGACTGGTACCCCCTGTATATAGCCTCCACATTGACTCTGTACCCCCTGTATATAGCCTCACATTGACTTTGTACCGGTACCCCCTGTAAATAGCCTCCACATTGACTCTGTACCGGTACCCCTGTATATAGCCTCCACATTGACTCTGTACCCCCTGTATATAGCCTCCACATTAACTCTGTACCGGTACCCCTGTATATAGCCTCCACATTGACTCTGTACCGGTACCCCTGTATATAGCCTCCACATTGACTCAATACTGATACCCCTGTATATAGCCTTCACATTGGTACCCCCTGTATATAGCCTCCACATTGACTCTGTACCGGTACCCCCTGTATATAGCCTCCACATTGACTCTGTACCGGTATCCCCTGTATATAGCCTTCACATTGACTCTGTACCGGTACGCCCTGTATATAGCCTCCACATTGACTCTGTACCGGTATCCCCTGTATATAGCCCCACTATTGTTATTTTACTGCTGCTGTTTAATTATTTGTTACTTTTATTTAAACATTTTTACTTAATACTTCTTTTTCTTAAACCTTCTTAAAGCATTGTTGGTTACGGGCTTGTGAGTAAGCATTTCACTGTAAGGTCTACACCTGTTGTATTCGGTGCATGTGACAAATAACATTCAGTATGATTTGATCTTTAATCATACTGTTCAACAGCCATTGTTTACATTGTGGGAGGCAACCCGTTAGTTAAAACCTAAATGGACAATGCTGTTTCTAACTTCTTGACAACTGAAAAGTCCAGCCTCAATCCTTCACAAATATTAAAATCGTCACTACGACAAATAAATTATCAACACAGCGTTGGTAAATGGCTAGAAAAACAAATGAATAATAAAATATACAGGTATAAAGACTTTGTTCCTTTTCATAGGGGTCAATAATTATTATTAGTAGTAGCAGTATGATTAACATAATGATCACCTATTAGTCTACTTATAATACGAGAATTTACATCCATAAGTAGGGTGAATATTTGCAAAGTGGGACACTTTCTGAAAATGTGCTTTCTGGAACAGCTTAAAGTATTATCCCATTGTCTTAACCCACAACATGATACCGTTCTAGATATGTGAAGAACTCTATTACACCAGACAAACTAAAACATGAAGAAATCATTAACGTGTGTGTCCGTCCTCAGATCAGGAGTGCAGATCAAATCAAATCAAATCAAATGTTATTTGTCACATGGGCCGAATACAACAAGCGTGGACTTTACTGTGAAATGCTTACTTACAAGCCCTTAACCAACAGTGCAGTTCAAGAAATAGAAGAAAGTATTTACTAAATAACCTAAAGTAAAAAAATAAAATCAATAAGTAACACGGGAAAGTTACATAAAATGACATACCAATAAGAGGCTATGTGGAGGGGTATGGCACCGGAGTCAATGTGTGGGGGTACAGGTTAGTTGAGGTAATTTGTAAAGTGACTATGCATAGATAAACAGCGAGTAGCAGCAGTGTAAAAATATAGGCGGGGGCTCAATGTAAACAGTCCGGGTGGCCATTTGATTAATTGTTCAGTCTTATGGCTGGTGGGTAGAAGCTGTTAAGGAGCCTTTTGGTCCTAGACTTGACGCTCTGGTACCGCTTGCAGAGAGAACAGTTTATGACTTGGGTGACTGAAGTCTTTAACCATTTTTTGGGCCTTCCTCTGACCACCTAGTATATAGGTCCTGGATGTCAGGAAGCTTGGTCCCAGGGATGCACTGGGCCGTACGCACTACCCTCTGTAGTACCTTACAGTCAGAGACCGAGCAGTTACCATACCAGGCAGTGATAAAACCGGTCAGGATGCTCTTGATGCTGCAGATGCAGAACTTTTTGAGGACCTGGGGACACAAATCTTTCCAGTCTCCTGGGGGGGAAAAGGTGTTGTCATGCCCTCTTCACAACTGTCTTGGTGTGTTTGGACCATGCTAGTTCGTTGGTGATGTGGACACCAAGGAACGTGAAACTTTCGACCCGCTCCACTTCAGGCCCGTCAATGTTAATGGGGGCGTACCAAGCCCTCCTTTTCCTATAGTATACCATCAACTCCTTTGTCTTGCTCACATTGAGGAAAATGTTGTTGTCCTGGCAGCACACTGAGGAGGAGTAGCAAGGATCGGACCAATACGCAGCGTGGTAAGTGTCCATGATACTTTAATTATAACTGAACACGACTCAATATAAAAATAACAAAGTGAATTGAAATGAAAACCGAAACATTCCTGAGTGGTGACACAAACAACAAAACAGGAAACAATCACCCACGAAACACAGGTGGGAAAAGGCTACCTAAGTATGATTCTCAATCAGAGACAACTAACGACATCTGCCTCTGATTGAGAACCATACCAGGCCAAACTCAAAACACAACATAGAAAAACGAACATAGACAACCCACCCAACTCACTCAACAGCCTCCTACTATATATGCATAGTATTATTACTGGTGGATAGAAGACACTCTGAAGATTCTAAAACTGTTTGAATTATGTCTGTGAGTATAACATAACTCATATGGCAGACAAAAACCTGAGAAGAAATCCAAACAGGAAGTGAGAACTCAATTTAGAAAACAATGCCATTGGATGTCCATGTTAGATATGGATGAGCATGCACTTCCTAGGGCTTCCACAAGATGTCTCCGTCTTTAGATTCTGGTTGTATGATTCTACTATGAAGGAGGGGCTTATAATAGCTCTTTGGGTGGGTGGTCTGGTAGAAAGCCTCGGTCTCGTTGCGCGCGGTCACGAGAGAGTGTACTTGCGTTCCAATGCGTTTCTTCAGACAATGAAATTTTCCGGTTGGAACCTTATTGGTGATTAATGTTTAAAACATCCTAAATTTGGATTTCATACATCATTTGACTTGTTTCTACGACCTGTAACGGAACTTTTTGAGTTTTTGTCTGGAGGAATTGCTTGTGCTTTTTGAGGATTGAATGCTGGGCTGAACAAGCTAACAACAAGTGGCTAAATTATGGGCTTTTTGGAACTTTATGGAACAAATCAGTCATTTATTGTCGAACTGGGATTCCTGGAACTGCTTTCTGATGAAGATATTCAAAGCTAAGTGAATACGTTCTCAGATTATTATTTTTCCGTAATAAAAAAAACATCTGACACAGGGGTTGCATAGAGGATACATTTATCTTTAATTCTGTGAATAACACTTGATTCCAAAACATATTTTATCAATGTTTATTGTGAGTATTTCTGCAAAATCACCAGATGTTTGGAATCAAAACATTACTTCAAGTAACACGCTAATGTAAACTGAGATTTTTTTAAATATATATCTGTAGGTATTACAGACTCGGTCAGTAAAGACACTTGTCAGTTGGTCCGTGCATGCTTTTAGTACATGTCCTGGTAATCCATCTGCCCCTGCGGCTTTGTGAATGTTGACGTGTTTAACCTCTTACACCTATGGTGGCGCTATTTCATTTTTGGAAGAAAAACGTTCCCGTTTTAAACAAGATATTTTGTCACAAAAAGATGCTCGACTATGCATATAATTGCTACTGTTCGAAAGAAAACACTCTGACGTGTCCAGAAATACAAATATCTTCTCTGTGCGTGCCCTTTAACGTGAGCTTCAGGCAAAACCAAGATGACTTGGCATCCAGGAAATGACAAGGATTTTTGAGGCTCTGTCTTTCATGATCTCCTTATATGGCTGTGAACGCAAGAGGAATGAGTCTGCCCTTTCTGTCGTTTCCCCAAGGTGTCTGCAGCATTGTGACGTATTTGTAGGCAGATCATTGGAAGATTGACCATAAGAGACCACATTTACCACGTGTCCGCCCGGTGTCCTGCGCCGAAATTGGTGCGCAAAAGTCACCTGCCAGTATTTTTCCATGGGGCACAGAGAGAAGCAAGCTTCCACGAACTGCATGTCAATGAAGAGATATGTGAAAAAACACCTTGAGGATTGATTCCAAACAACGTTTGCCATGTTTCGGTCGATATTATGTAGTTAATCCGGAAAAAGTTTCACGTTGTAGGTGACTGCATTTCGGTTCGTTTCGGTAGCCAGGCGCAATGTAGAAAACGGAACGATTTCTCCTACACACAGACGCTTTCAGGAAACACTGCGCATCTGGTATGTGGCTGGGAGTCTCCTCATTGAAAACATCAGAAGCTCTTCAAAGGTAAATGATTTTATTTATTTGGTTATCTGGCTTTTGTGAAAATGTTGCGTGCTACATGCTACACAAAATGCTATGCTAGCTTAGCATACTCTTACACAAATTAGTCAATTTCTATGGTTCAAAAGCATATTTTGAAAATCTGAGATGACAGTGTTGTTAAGAAAAGGCTAAGCTTGAGAGCAAACGCATTATTTTAATTTTATTTGCGATTTTCAGAAATCGTTAACGTTGCGTTTTGCTAATGAGCCTGAGGCTTAGTCACAATCCCGGATCCGGGATGGGGAGTTTCAAGAGGTTAATGGTCTTGCTCACATCTTCTATGGAGAGCGTGATCACACAGTCATCTGGAACAGCTAGTGCTCTCATGCATGTGTCAGTGTTACTTGACTCGAGGCAAGCATAAAATTCATTTAGGTCGTCTGGTAGGCTCGCGTCACTGGGCAGCTCGCGACTGGGTCTCCCTTTCTAGTCTGTAATAGTTTGCAAGCCCTGCCACATCCGAAGAGAGTCAGAGCCGGTGTGGGAGGATTCAATCATAGTCCTGTATTGATGCTTTGCCTGTTTGATGGTTCGTCTGAGGGCATAGCGGGATTTCTTATAAGCGTCCCACTCCTTGAAAGCAGCAGTTCTAGCATTTAGCTCGTTGCGGATGTTGCCTGTAATCCATGGCTTCTGGTTGGAATATGTAAGTACCGTCACTGTGGGGACAACATCATCGGCCCACTTATTGATGAAACCGGTGACTGAGGTGGTATTCTCCTCAATGCCATTGGATGAATCCCGAAACATATTCCAGTCTGTGCTTGCAAAACAGCCCTGTAGCGTAGCAGCCGCGTCATCTGACCACTTCCGTATTGAGCTTGTCACTGGTACTACCTGCATTAGTTTTTGCTTGTAAGCTGGAATCAGAGGGATAGAAGGATATGGGAAACACCTATTCTCTGTTTGTCCTCCCCTCTATCCCCTCCCTCTCTTTTCTCCTGTCATCTGCTTGAAAACTTTTAAGACAGGGAAATAGAGAGACATGAGAGGTTAAAATCTTTGGGACAATTCTAAGGGCCAATTATTGAAATGAACACCATGCAAGAGGCTACAAAGAATGTGTGTGTGTCCTGTCCCCACGAATTGGTTTCTCTTCCAGCAGTCTGGTTGGAGTCTCTTCTTTTCTATTCGTTGGCTTCAGTGGTGTACATCCCCCTCTCCTTTCCTCTTTTTCAACTTCTCCCCCACTTTCACAAGGAAGCAATTGTGTGCCATGTAATCACACTGTATTATTGATCTACTAGTGTCACAAGTGACAATATGTTTACCATTCATTTTTACTGTGTTAGAATCGAATTAGGTTCCATAACATTTCTGTGTAATATACAATAAACTAGAGTTTTTCCAATATTGTGCTTTGCAATGTTAATGACATTGACTAGTGATCCACCAGTAGAAAACATGACAATGTTTACCATACATTTTTACGGTGTTAAAATTGAATAAGGTTCCCTAACATTTCATTTTAATATACAGTACACATTTATTTTCCAATGTTGGATCTGGCATAATATGGGAATGTTATGTTTTGCAATGTTAATGACAATGGATTATTAATCTGCTAGTGGCTATACTAGTCATTTTTACAGTGATATTTTTCTCACACAGGGGGTCGTCAAAGTTCACTAATATAAATACTTAAAATAAGGAATATTGGGATGGAGCAAGAAAATGTAGTTATTTAACACTTTTTAAAATGTGTAATGTTTCTTTAATGAAATACCCCCCCAAAAAAAATGTTTTTATCATATCAATCTCTCTTAGATCTTGCTGTGAAGTTGTGAGTGTGCATGTTTGCAAAATATTACCCCGTTAGGCTACTGCCTCACTCTACCAGTGATATCAAAGTATTTTTTAATTAAGCGTGAAAATGAATTTGGTATCATTTTGATGAAGGAACATTGAATAAGTGTGCTTCAAACTGTTTGCTTGGAATGATTAGCAGCTACCTTGCATGAGAGTGCATCTGACTCAGTTTCCAAAACAGAAAACACTCTGTACCGTAAAGTGTTGTGTATTCACGCACAAACATTCACTGCAAACCGAAGAACAGTGTCGGCTCACTTGACTGTAGTCTCACTGTGGGAAGGTCTAGGCCAGCTAGGTACAGTAATAAGACTCTGATTCGGCAATATTAAACAACCTATTTTATATCTTGGCGCAGTTTACACTTCTAAAAATGAGTCATTCTAGTTGAGGAAGTTTTTAGATTCAAGCCAGGTTGGTTTAAGTTTGGGTGTTTTGGTCCCAGTCTGATAGTGTTTGCGGGAGTACCAGTCAGTCAGTCACACAGATGTGGACAGTTAGTCAATGCTAGAGGCTGTAAATCTTTAGTGTTATGGTTTATGTAGACAAAGGTCAGAGCAGAGAATGAAAAGAGGCTGACTTATGTCATTGACTCATTATTATCCTAGAGATCAACAGTGTTGAGGGGAGGAGCTTACAAGTTTACAGGTTACAGCTGCAGCTTTACTCCGCTACAACACCCAGCCGTAAGAGGAGGCCTTGGCTCAGCATGAGAGGCTATGAGGATAACACAGCCTTCCTGGGGGAGTGGGGACCCTTTCAACAGACTGTCTTCTTTCTGCTCTGTGCCAGCACCATTCCCAACGGATTCAGCGCCTTCTCCGTCATCTTTCTAGGGGACAGCCCCCCGCACCACTGTTTTGTCCCAGACTCGGGCAACCTGAGCAAGGCATGGAGGAAGGCCATCATTCCCATAGAGGTGGTGAACGGACAGGAGAAGGAGAGCAAGTGCAGCAGATACAGGCTGGATGTGATCAGAAACCTGTCTGCTCTGGGCTACATCCCCGGCCTGGACGTCAACCTCACTGGGGTGGAGCAGGAGTACTGTGTGGATGGATGGAGCTACAGCAAAGATATATACCAGTCCACCATAGTCACTGAGGTGAGTATACAGACATTCTCTCTCTATAAGCTGCTCCTGAAAATGCCCAGGGCAGTTGGGGGCCGATTCTGACCCGAGTGATGCGTGCTTAGATGGAAGGTAAATCCCAATTTATGCACGTTTCTCTCCATGCTATTCTGACCATGAACATAAAGGTATACATTGGGATTTTGGCAATCAAGCCCTTTATCTACTTTCTCAGAGTCAGATTAACTTGTGGATTCCATTTGTATGTCTCTGTGTGCAGTTTGAAGGAAGTAACTGCCTGTACTTCCCACAGAAACCACATTTTTTTCTCACAACTCTGTCCCTGGTTGCCACTACTCTTGCTTAAAAAAAGGTTATATTTTAACAAACCTAACACAATGGTAAATCTAAGCGCAGGCCATAGGTTCAGGAGTGCGTCAGGAAAATTTGTGCTATTTTCATTATCACAATTATCGGCACACTTGCTGGCATTCGTGCAAAAGGGATGGGATTTGATGAATAAACAACTTGTGGGTGTTTTGAGGCTTGGCCCCTCACTGGCCAATCAGAACATGCTCTATGGAGAAATATGTAGTTGCTTCTGGTTGTGTATTTACAGTCTTATGTATTGCATTGGAATCAAGTACAATTCCAACATTAGTCCATTTTAGTTTGTTAAATGGCTTACAGAAACAAAATAACAAAATGTAGACCTCTCCCACCTTTGCTAAATACACTATATATACAAATGTATGTGGACGCCACTTCAAATGAGTGGATTCGGCTATTTCAGCCACACCCGTTGCTGACAAGTGTATAAAATCGAGCACACAGCCATGCAATCTCCATAGACAAACACTGGCAGTAGAATGGCCTTACTGAAGAGCTCAGTGACTTTCAACGTGGTACCGTCATAGGATGCCACCTTTCCAACAAATCAGTTCATCAAATTTCTGCTTTGTTACAGCTGCCCTGGTCAACTGTAAGTGCTGTTATTGTGAAGTGGAAACAGCTAGGAGCATCAACAGCTCAGCCACAAAGTGGTAGGCCACACAAGCTCACAGAACGGGACCGCCGAATGCTGAAGCTCGTAGTACGTAAAAATCGTCTGTCCTCACTACTGAGTTCCAAACTGCCTCTGGAAGCAAAGTCAGCACAAGAACTGTTCGTCGGGAACCTCATGAAATTGGTTTCCACGAATAGCCGCACACAAGCCTGAGATCACCATGTGCAATGCCAAGCGTCGCCAGTGGTATAAAGCTCTGGAGCCGTGGAAACGCGCTCGAATTGATGAATCAACCATCAGGCAGTCCGATGGACAAATCTGGGTTTGGCGGATGCCAGAAGAACGCTACCTGCCCCAATGCAAAGTGCCAACTAAAGGCTTGTTGGAGGAGGAATAATGGTCTGGGGCTGTTTTTCATGGTTCGGGCTAGGCCCCTTAGTTCCAGTGAAGGGAAATCTTACCGCCACAACATACAATGACATTCTAGACGAACTGTGTGTGACAACAGTTTGGGGAAGGCCCTTTCCTGTTTCAGCATGACAATGGCCCCTTGCACAAATAGAGGTCCATACAGAAAGGGTGTCGAGGATCAGTGTGGAAGTACATGACTGACCTTACACAGAGCCCTGTGTAATGTGCTCAATTTGGCTGGGCAGCCAGCTAGCTCATGGAAGAGTTTTGGTGCTTCCAAACGTCTTTGATTTAAGAATGATAGAGGCCACTGTGTTCTTTGGGACCTTCAATGCTGCAGAAAGTTTTTGGTACTAGGAAAAGTCAGCCAAAACTTAAAACCTCAATGTAAATATGGAGTCAACATACAAGTGTAAGTAAAACAAATGTAAATGCGTTGGTAATTGTGCTACTAATGCACAAAAACGTCTTGTAAAAGTAATGATGTTTTTGTTTGATTAGCTTTTGGAAATTGTAGAAATAAAACATTTTCCTTTTTCAGAAGTAGCTAGGCATGCTAACGTTAGTTTGCTAGCTATCAAACAGTAGGCGTATATTAATAATGATATAGTTAATATAAGTAGACATGTAATCATAATTGACTGTAGCGCATATAAAGCACCCACAAGCTACCGGTGGCTGAAAACACAATCATCTCGGGGTTGACGGATTTCCGGGCCAGGGCGGTCCTTTTAAAAATCATTTCGCCCTAACCCATTCGGACATCATAATACTTATTAGAAGTGTCCATTTAATTTGAGGGCTGAGGGGATAAGTGTTTGAAACACAACCAGGTCTCTGGAGTCTGATGCCCTGGCCAAATGGCAAAAACATTTTATTTTAGACACGTTCAGGCTTACACTTGGACATGCACAAATTACTAAGCTTGGTTGAATAATGATTTATAAATCCACTTAAAATGGTCATAAGACAAACTCTTTCCATCATGCAACATTGCAAGGGTTTCACAAACATTCCCACTTTTGGATGGGATGCAATGGTGAATTTATTTATTTATCCAAGGAATTAAGGCATCGTGTCTAGATCTGCAACAAGCTCGCAGAAGCTCGCTTCAGCACTCGCAACAAACTCGCATCTTCCCAGAACCCTGTTCTCTTGGTAACGTTATCCGTTACCCAAGGGTATTACTTGAGACACACCCAGCATAGCTTGCCAGCTAGCTAGCTACTTGTGTCAACACACTATAAGTAACGTTAGTTCCTTTTCAATGTAGCTAACTAATTAGTGTTAGCAAACACTATTATTGCTAGCTGGATAATCCAACAACTAGCTAGGTAACATTAGCTAAGGCCTAGCTAAGCTATATGCCTGAACAAAAGAAATCATGATGATGATGATGATAACTTTGAAGAGTGTTTATGTTAAAGAGTCATATTATTATACTTCTCTACCACATATTCCCACAAGTCTCAGACTCCAGGATGGGAAAATGCTTACAAGAAAGAAACGGACAAAGAAAGTTGGCGATTTCCAATGTTACTTGTAATGTTAAACATGGACGATAAAGACAATCCCATTTTTCTAAATTAGCAATCTAGGCTACTCACCATACAATCCATTAAACCATACTGTCCATTAATCCATTAATCAAGTCCATTCTGCTTGTTTATGTTTTATCTGTCGGCCCCATTGCCTAGTCAACGCCATTTTACCTGCTGCTGTTGTGCTAGCTGATTAGCTGTTGTCTCACCTACTGTTTTAGCTAGCTTTCCCAATTCAACACCTGTGATTACTGTATGCCTCGCTGTATGTCTCTCTCAAATGTCAATATGCCTTGTATACTGTTGTTCAGGTTAGTTATCATTGTTTTAGTTCACAATGGAGCCCCTAGTTCCACTCTTCATACCCCTGATACCTCCTTTGTCCCACCTCCCACACATGCGGTGACCTCACCCATTACAACCAGCATGTCCAGAGATACAACCTCTCTCATCATCACCCAGTGCCTGGGCTTACCTCCGCTGTACCCGCACCCCACCATACCCCTGTCTGCGCATTATGCCCTGAATATATTCTACCATGCCCAGAAACCTGCTCCTCTTATTCTCTGTCCCCAATGCTCTAGGCGACCAGTTTTGATTGCCTTTAGCCGCACCCTCATACTACTCCTTCTCTGTGCCGCGGGTGATGTGGAGGTAAACCCAGGCCCTGCATGTCCCCAGGCACCCTCATTTGTTGACTTCTGTGATCGAAAAAGCCTTGGTTTCATGCATGTCAACATCAGAAGCCTCCTCCCTAAGTTTGTTTTACTCACTGCTTTAGCACACTCTGCTAACCCTGATGTCCTTGCCGTGTCTGAATCCTGGCTCAGGAAGGCCACCAAAAATTCTGAGATGTCCATACCCAACTATAACGTCTTCCGTCAAGATAGAACTGCCAAAGGGGGAGGAGTTGCAGTCTACTGCAGAGATAGCCTGCAAAGTAATGTCATACTTTCCAGGTCCATACCCAAACAGTTCGAACTACTAATTTTGAAAATTACTCTCCCCAGAAATAAGTCTCTCACTGTTGCCGCCTGCTACCGACCCCCCTCAGCTCCCAGCTGTGCCCTGGACCCCATTTGTGAATTGATCGCCCCCCATCTAGCTTCAGAGTTTGTTCTGTTAGGTGACCTAAACTGGGATATGCTTAACACCCCGGCAGTCCTACAATCTAAGCTAGATGCCCTCAATCTCACACAAATCATCAAGGAACCCACCAGGTACAACCCTAACTCTGTAAACAAGGGCACCCTCATAGACGTCATCCTGACCAACTGGCCCTCCAAATACACCTCCGCTGTCTTCAACCAGGATCTCAGCGATCACTGCCTCATTGCCTGTATCCGCTACAGAGCCACAGTCAAACGACCACCCCTCATCACTGTCAAACGCTCCCTAAAACACTTCTGTGAGCAGGCCTTTCTAATCGACCTGGCCCGGGTATCCTGGAAGGACATTGACCTCATCCCGTCAGTTGAGGATGCCTGGTCATTCTATAAAAGTAACTTCCTCACCATTTTAGATAAGCATGCTCCGTTCAAAAAATGCAGAACTAAGAACAGATACAGCCCTTGGTTCACTCCAGACCTGACTGCCCTCGACCAGCACAAAAACATCCTGTGGCGGACTGCAATAGCATCGAATAGTCCCCGCGATATGCAACTGTTCAGGGAAGTCAGGAACCAATACACGCAGTCAGTCAGGAAAGTTAAGGCCAGCTTCTTCAGGCAGAAGTTTGCATCCTGTAGCTCCAACTCCAAAAAGTTCTGGGACACTGTGAAGTCCATGGAGAACAAGAGCACCTCATCCCAGCTGCCCACTGCACTGAGGCTAGGTAACACGGTCACCACCGATAAATCCATGATTATCGAAATCTTCAACAAGCATTTCTCAACTGCTGGCCATGCCTTCCGCCTGGCTACTCCAACCTCGGCCAATCAGCCCCCCCCCCCCCAATCAGCCCCCCACCCCCCCAGCAGCTCCTCGCCCAAGCCTCTCCAGGTTCTCCTTTACCCAAATCCAGATAGCAGATGTTCTGAAAGAACTGCAAAACCTGGACCCGTACAAATCAGCTGGGCTTGACAATCTGGACCCTCTATTTCTGAAACTATCCGCCGCCATTGTCGCAACCCCTATTACCAGCCTGTTCAACCTCTCTTTCATATCGTCTGAGATCCCCAAGGATTGGAAAGCTGCCGCAGTCATCCCCCTCTTCAAAGGGGAGAGTCCCTGGACCCAAACTGTTACAGACCTATATCCATCCTGCCCTGCCTATCTAAGGTCTTCGAAAGCCAAGTCAACAAACAGGTCACTGACCATTTCGAATCCCACCGTACCTTCTCCGCTGTGCAATCTGGTTTCCGAGCCGGACACGGGTGCACCTCAGCCACACTCAAGGTACTAAACGATATCATAACCGCCATCGATAAAAGACAGTACTGTGCAGCCGTCTTCATCGACCTTGCCAAGGCTTTCGACTCTGTCAATCACCATATTCTTATCGGCAGACTCAGTAGCCTCGGTTTTGGATGACTGTCGTTTTTTTTTTGCCTGGTTCACCAATTACTTTGCAGACAGAGTTCAGTGTGTCAAATCTGAGGGCATGCTGTCCGGTCCTCTGGCAGTCTCTATGGGGTTGCCACAGGGTTCAATTCTCGGGCCGACTCTTTTCTCTGTATATGTCAATGATGTTGCTCTTGCTGCGGGCGATTCCCTGATCCACCTCTACGCAGACGACATCATTCTATATACTTCCGGCCCGTCCTTGGACACTGTGCTATCTAACCTCCAATTGAGCTTCAATGCCATACAACACTCCTTCCGTGGCCTCCAACTGCTCTTAAACGCTAGTAAAACCAAATGCATGCTTTTCAACCGATCGCTGCCTGCACCCGCATGCCCGACTAGCATCACCACCCTGGATGGTTCCGACCTTGAATATGTGGACATCTATAAGTACCTAGATGTCTGGCTAGACTGTAAACTCTCCTTCCAGACTCATATCAAACATCTCCAATCGAAAATCAAGAGTCGGCTTTCTATTCCGCAACAAAGCCTCCTTCACTCACGCCGCCAAACTTACCCTAGTAAAACTGACTATCCTACCGATCCTCGACTTCGGCGATGTCATCTACAAAATTGCTTCCAACACTCTACTCAGCAAACTGGATGCAGTTTATCACAGTGCCATCCGTTTTGTCACTAAAGCACCTTATACCACCCACCACTGCGACTTGTATGCTCTAGTCGGCTGGCCCTCGCTACATATTCGTCGCCAGACCCACTGGCTCCAGGTCATCTACAAGTCCATGCTAGGTAAAGCTCCGCCTTATCTCAGTTCACTGGTCACGATGGCAACACCCATCCGTAGCACGCGCTCCAGCAGGTGTATCTCACTGATCATCCCTAAAGCCAACACCTCATTTGGCCGCCTTTCGTTCCAATACTCTGCTGCCTGTGACTGGAACGAATTGCAAAAATTCCTGAAGTTGGAGACTTTTATCTCCCTCACCAACTTCAAACATCTGCTATCTGAGCAGCTAACCGATTGCTGCAGCTGTACATAGTCTATTGGTAAATAGCCCACCCATTTTTACCTACCTCATCCCCATACTGTTTTTATTTATTTACTTTTCTGCTCTTTTGCACACCAATATCTCTACCTGTACATGACCATCTGATCGTTTATCACCCCAGTGTTAATCTGCAAAATTGTAATTATTTGCCTACCTCCTCATGCCTTTTGCACACAATTTATATAGACTCCCCTTTTTTTCTACTGTGATATTGACTTGTTAATTGTTTACTCCCTGTGTAACTCTGTGTTGTCTGTTCACACTACTATGCTTTATCTCGGCCAGGTCGCAGTTGCAAATGAGAACTTGTTCTCAACTAGCCTACCTGGTTAAATAAAGGTGAAATAAAAATAAAAATAAATAAAAATAGGCTACAGATTTGAGTAATCCCTTAGAATAGTTATTTTTATGTTTTTGAGTATCCCGAAAGCTTTTTAACAATACAAATCCTTATTATTTTGTAAGAAATGTATTTTACATGTTGCAATAAAGTTGACAAAAAAGT
The DNA here is from genome assembly GCF_036934945.1 of Oncorhynchus masou masou. Taxonomy (NCBI): domain Eukaryota; kingdom Metazoa; phylum Chordata; class Actinopteri; order Salmoniformes; family Salmonidae; genus Oncorhynchus; species Oncorhynchus masou. The sequence goes on along the minus strand of NC_088223.1, from coordinate 84,023,512 downwards.
AGAAGCTCAATTAAAATGGCGCCGAAGAGGATGGCTGACGTTTTCGTGCCTGTAACCAATTGTGCAAAGCTCTCCCCCGCCCTCCATTTGGAAAATCTGACCATAATTCTTTCCTCCTGATTCCTGCTTACAAGCAAAAACTAAAGCAGGAAGCACCAGCTACTCGCTCAATACGGTAGTGGTCAGAAGGCGTGGATGCTACGCTACAGGACAGTTTTGCTAGCACAGACTGGAATATGTTCCGGGATTCATCCAATGGCATTGAGGAGTATACCACCTCAGTCATCGGCTTCATGAATAAGTATATCGACGACGTCGTCCCCACAGTGACCGTACGTACATATCCCAACCAGAAGCCTTGGATTACAGGCACCATCTGCATCGAGCTAAAGGCTAGAGCAACCGCTTTCAAGGAGCCGGACATTAATCCGGACGCCTATAAGAAATCCTTAGACGAACCATCAAACAAGCAAATCATCAATACAGGATTAAGGTTTAATTCTACTGCATCGGCTCTGACACTCGGATGTGGCACGACTTGAAAACGATTACGGACTACAAAGGGAAACCCAGACGCGAGCTGCCTGGTGACGAGAGCTTAACAGACGAGATTAATGCCTTTTATGCTCGCTTCGAGGCAAGCAACACTGAAGCATGCACGAGAGCACCAGCTGTTCTGGATGACTGTGTGGTAGCCGATGTGAGCAAGACCTTTAAACAGGTCAACATTCACAAAGTCGCGGGGCCAGATGGATTACCAGGACGTGTACTCAAAGCATGCTCGGACCAACTGACAAGTGTCTTCACTGACATTTTCAAGTTCACCTTCACCTTTTCACTTCACCTTTTAGTCACTTTAGTTGATTTGGTAACATTTTCTTAACTCTTCTTGAACTGCACTGTTGGTTAAGAGTTTGAAAGTAACAATTTCACGGTAAGGTCTACTCTTGTTGTATTCGGCGCATGTGACAAATAAAGTTTGATTTGAACAATTTGTTTGTAGATATTTACACTTGGTAACGAGTAATAAGTAATTATATAGAAATTGATATAGGTTCTTTGTAACAACTAGCGACAAACTTGTATTTATGCAGATATTACAGATATGTACTCTGTGGTGTATTAGTGTGTATATTTTCTCACTTGGATATTCCTTTCAGAAGTTGACGATTTAGATTGTCAGAATGGGTAACATACTTTGTCGGTACACAACAATTACAAGTAAGTACACTTCAAGATACAATTCATTTTAACTAGCAAAATCCTGTGTAACACCTAGTAATTACATTGTACCATTGCAGGTATTACATGTACTCAGTGGTGTACTAGTGTGTTTATTCTCCCACTTGGATGGCGCTTCCTGAATCCTTCAAATAAGGGCCAGGTTGTCAGGGTGGGTAATGTACTATATAAGTACACATTAATTACAAGTAAGTATCCCTCAAGATACACTTCATTTTAACAAGCTAAATACTGTGTAACATGTAGTAATTACATTGTACATATGCAGATATTACATGTATTCTGTGTTGTACTTGAGGGTTTATCCTCTCACTTGGATGGTAACGAGGTTCAGGTTGTCATAATGGGTAATGTACACATTAATTAGAAATGATTATTTAAATTATAATCTGGGATGACAGCGGTATGGTAGACCCCAGTCAGTGAGATTGACCTACTGTATATCTGATCTGTTTTTGTAAATTCAACCAAGCTAACCCAGATAGTTCACTTTTTGGGGGCAAGTGCTAGCAACAACATTGAGTAGAGATTTTGACTGTAATAAGGACCCATTAAAATGAAGTGTTACCGAAAGGGGTGAATTCCTAAGTGGGAATTGTCCCCTACGATTCTATTGGGATGTATCAAAGCTCTGCTCTGCTTATGCTTTAAAAAATCAGCATGATCTCAGGTAAATGACTGACTGTACTACTCAAGTATCTCATTCTACTCACAGAATGATTGTCTATGTTCAAAACCATGTGACCATAACATCAGTGTGAGGTGTGAAGAGGTTCCTCAACAGACCAAAGTCAGTTAGGTCATCACATGACAAAGAGAAATGCAAGCCTGAGTAACAACACCTAGACAGACAACAAAAATAAAGTTGGATTGCCCCCCCCCTCACTTCATAGAAGCCTTTAGTAGAACCAGCATTTCTCAACTTGATTTGTCTGATAAGAATTTTCTGTTGTATGTTGATGCACTGAAGTTTGCACCATCGACTGTTCGCCCAATATGTATAACAATCAATCATTTTTTCGCACTATTCCCTGAATGCTGTTGTGTTTCAGTTTGACTTGGTGTGCAATGACAAATGGAAGCAGCCATTCACTTCCTCTGTGTACTTCCTTGGGGTGCTGTGTGGCTCCTTCTTCTCTGGACAGCTCTCTGACCGGTACTCCACCTCATGATGATCACTAAACAGTAAGGACGCATCCCAAATGGAACACTTTTACCTTTATAGTGCACTATAGTTCATAGTGCACTAGTTCACAGTGCACTAGTTCATAGTGCACTATAAAGGAATAAAGTGGGATGGGGTGCAGCCTAATCTTTGTTGATCTGTATGGATGGACTGACTAGACCTATTTGCAGCTTCATAAAATCCACAATAACATCTTTGGAATACTAACTCTTTGACTGAAGAAAGTCCCCTCTCTTCTGATCTCTAAGTCCCTTGTGTGTTTATAGGTTTGGGCGAAAGCCTGTCCTTTTTGTGACCATGGCAGTCCAGACACTCTTTACCTTTGTTCAAGTCTTTTCTCAGTCCTGGGAAATGTTCTCAGTCCTCTTCTTCATTGTGGGACTGGGGCAAATATCCAACTATGTGGCAGCGTTCGTATTGGGTGAGTCATGCAAATCACAGGTTTAAGTGATGCCATTCATACAATCTTGGGTGAAATATAGTAAAACTGTAAATAAGCCTCAAGTCTGGATTTCTTTGTTTATTTATTGCTTTATTCAGGCACAGAAATCTTGACGGCCACCGTACGTGTCCTATACGTTACACTGGGGGTGTGTCTGTTTTTTGCCTTCGGCTACATGATGCTGCCTCTCCTGGCATTCTTCATCCGGGACTGGAGGTCGCTCCTTCTGGTTATGTCTGTGCCTGGCCTGGTATACATCCCCCTCTGGTGGTAGGTCATGGGTAACACCTTAGACATCAACCAAAGGTCACAGGCAACAGTCTTCATTCATAAACGGTCACAAAATGCAGACATCTTTACATGAGAAATAAACTGTACATGAGAAAATACTTCTGAAATAGGCTATACTATGACCTTTCCTCATTCTTGGCTTATTTTAATCATGTTTATGAAACCAAGTGTATTGTTTTGAACATTTACTTTAAATTCATTGTGCAACAGGTTCATCCCAGAGTCTCCCAGATGGCTGCTCTCTCAGGGAAGAGTGGAGGAGGCTGAGGCCATACTGAGAGACGCTGCCAGGAGGAACAGAGTCACAGCACCAGAGGTCATCTTTGAGGAGTCAGAGGTACCTCCTTATTAAAATACTAAGCAGGTGCACCTGACTGACATCATAATCTCTATGAGATGGAATAAATGATTCATTTTGTGGCATTTTTTTAATCCTTCACATTTGGAAAGGTATGCAGTCTGTCTGAGTTAACATAGAATTAATCTCGGTAACGCAGATGAATGTGTGCTACTAACACTGATTTACAGGGTGAAGAGAAACCTAAACCAGAGGAACATCACAGTCCTCTGGACCTCCTGAAGACTAGCAACATTCGTAAAATCACCCTCATATTGGCTCTAGTGTGGTGAGCATCCATTAAAACTCACACGATCACACTGGGACACTCCCGAAGTCTACTCTTTTGAAACCTATCTCGTGATCATGGCATGCCATTCAGACATATGTAAAGCATTATTTACAGGGAAGTTATACCTGCAGCGAAAGTTAGGATCCACTTCTAACTGACTGGCCTATTGCCATGATCTTCAGTCTGTGAATATCTTTGACCACAGCCAAAGTAGCCATGGTTACCATAGCATGATGTAACAGTAGAAGCTGTTCTTGGTTTCTCGGAGTCATAGACTGAATTGTACACCAACTTACAATAATACATGATAGTAACATGATTGTAACATTATGTATTTACTTTACCCAACCAGCTCATCCCAGGACAGATGTTTGACAACAGGGGGTTTGCATGTGGAAGTGCATATGTTGAGAGACACTTAACTACACAGGTCAATGTTTGACGAGGTTAACAGATAGTAACAATGTTAATGTGTTTCAACAGTTCGAAAGATCAGGTTGAAGGGGCAACTAAGAAACAAAAGAATGTTATCCAAAAAGTTATGCAAAACCTGGTTAACGAAGCATCCTTGACCATACCACTTCACTCTGCCTCTCAATGTGCCATCCAGGTTCACCCTGAGTATGGGCTACTTCGCCATATCCCTGAACACATCCCGTCTCCATGGAGACCCCTACGTGAACTGTTTCATCTCTGCTGCCATCGAGGTGCCTGCTTATGTCATCAGCTGGCTCTTCTTGCGCTACCTACCCAGGAGGATATCTGCCTCCGCTAGCATGCTGCTAGGAGGGGGAGCTCTCTACTTCATCCAGCTGGTACCACCAAGTAAGACTGTGTACCAAATGGCACCCTATTTCCCCATAGGGCTCTGGTCAAAAGGAGTGCCCTATAAAGGGAATAGGGTGTCATTTGGGATGCATGCAGAAACTAGCCTGACTCTCAGTTCTTGGTCCCACAATACAGTGTCATAACCATGAAAAAGATCACCAATAGTGCACAAATAACAAAAAGGCACACAAAAAAAGATTTAGGCTTTGATGAACAATACCATATGTATCTCTTTGGCCCAGGTCTACCTAGCCTATCCATAGCCCTGGAGATGTTGGGTAAATTTGGCATGGCCATTGGTACTGCACTGATGTATGCCTACACTGGAGAGCTGTATCCCACAGTGATCAGGAACACTGCGCTAGGCTCCTGTGCCATGATCTCTCGGGTAGGCAGTATCATCGCTCCCTACATCATGGCCTTGAGTGAGTGTTTATTGTCAATGCAACAATTGACCACACGGTGGTGCTTAAAAGAGCCACATATATATTCTGCTTTTCTGGGTAACTATTATGTCAAGTCCCTTGCAATGTTTGAAATAGATTAATAATTGTGTTCTCTTTCTCTTTCTTTCTCTCTGAAGGTACCTATTATAAGTATTTGCCATACATTTTACTGGGGAGTCTTCTTGTGCTGTCAGCTATGGCCATTCCTCTTTTACCAGAGAGCTTTGGCCATCCTCTACCAGAGACCATTAAGCAGATGCACAAACGAAAGTGGTGAGCAATACGCATCACCTCATACTGTAGTTTAGCTTATTGGTCTTTCAGCATTATTACAGGTTATTTATGAAACAGTTGTAATTAAAAACACTGAATGACTCAGCTGATGTTGATTATGAGTGAAAACAATCCTTTAATAGTGTGCTAATCTTTCCTACAGGCTAACGTGCCCATCTCTGAAGAGGATGAGAGACCATCTGAAAAGCCCAATGATGAAGCCAAATGACACTAGATTGTAATTACTTTATAACTGCTTTGAAAATACACTAAAAGTATGTGGACACCGTTTCAAATGAGTGGATATGGCTATTTCAGCCACACCGGTTTCTGACACGTGTATACAACTGAGCACACATCCATGCACTCTTCATAGACAAACATTGGCAGTAGAATGGCCCTTACTGAAGTGCTCAATTACTTTCAACGTGGCACCGTCATAGGATAACACCTTTCCAACAAGTCAGTTCATCAAATTTCTGCCCTGCTAGAGCTGCCCTGTTCAACTGTAAGTGCTGTTATTGTGGAGTGGAAATGTCTAGGAGTAACAACGGCACAGCCGCGAAGTGGTAAGCCACACAATAACTGTTTGTCGGGAGCTTAATGAAATGGGTTTCCATGGCCAAGCAGCTGCACACAAGCCTGAGATCACCATGTTTAATGCCAAGCGTCGCTGGAGTGGTGTAAAGGTCGCCGCCAGTGGACTCTGGCGCAGTGGAAATGCTTTCTCTGGAGTGATGAATCACGCTTCACCATCTGGCAGTCCGACAGACGAATCTGGGTTTGGCGGATGCCAGGAGAATGCTACCTAACCCAATGCATAGTGCCAACTGTAAAGTTTGGTGGAGGAGGAATAATGGTCTGGGGCTGTTTTTCATGGTTTGCGCTAGGCCCCTTAGTTCCAGTGAAGGGAAATATTAACGCTACAGCATAAAATAATATTCTAGACAATTCTGTGCTTCCCAACTTTGTGTCAAGTTTGGGGAAGGCCCTGTCCTGTTTCAGCATGACAATGTCCCTGTGCACCACGTGAGGTCCATACAGAAATGGTTTGTTGAGATTGGTGTTGACTGGCCTGCACAGAGCCCTAACGTCAACCCCATCGAACACCTTTGAGATTAATCGGACTGCCGACTGCGACCATGGCCTAATCGCCCAACATCAGCGCCCGACCTAATTAATGCTCTTGTGGCTGAATAGAAGCCCTGCAGCAATGTTCCAACATCTAATGGAAAGCCTCCCCAGAAGAGTGGAGGCTGTTATGCCAGCAAAGGGGGACCAACTACCTATTAATGCCCATGATTTTGGAATGAGATGTTCAATGAGCAAGTGTCCACATACTTTTGGCCATACAGTGTATTTTTATTTGGTGTTTTGTCCAGTGTATATATACATAATTTTTCTTACATTTTTTATTTTCATTGCATTGATCATGCCATATATTGTATAAGACAAGTGTTTATTGTTGGCTTTCATATGAATGTCTTCATAGCGTGTTAATAAAAAAAATGTGACACTTTGCTTAACCTAGATGAAGGAAAAAGAGTAATTTTAAGTTAAATGAAAGACATCTTTCGAGGAGAGGCTTTGATACCAAGAGCCTACCAATGCAATTTTGAATTTGTTATTTGGTTATCAAAAAGCCAAGAAAACACTCCTGGCCTCCTGAGTGGTGGTCTAAGACACTGCATCACAGTGCTACTAGAGATACTGGTTCAAGTCCAGGCTCTGTCGCAGCTGGCCACAACTGGGAGATTCATGGGGCAGTGCACAATTGGCCCATCTTCATGAGGGTTTGGCCGGCAGGGATGTTCCTGTCTCATCGCGCACTAGCGACTCCTGTGGCGGGCCGGGCGCAATGCACGCTGACACGGTCGCCGGGTGTACAGTGTTTCCTCCGACACATTGGTGCGGCTGGCTTCCGGGTTAAGCGGGCATTGTATCAAGAAGCAGTGCGTCTTGGCTGGGTTGTGTTTCAGAGGATGCACGGCTCTCGACCTTCGCCTCTCCCGAGTACGTATAGGAGTTGCAGCGATGGGACAAGACTGTAACTACCAATTGGATACCACAACATTTTTTAAGACACTTACACCAATTCTCAATGTAAGAACAAAAACTCTGTTCAAACTCTAATATATACAGTACTAGTCAAAGGTTTGGACACACCTACTCATTCAAGGGTATTTCTTTATTTTGACTATTTTCTACATATTTTGGTTACTACATGATTCCATATGTGTTCTTTCATAGTTTTGATGTTTTCACTATTCTACAATGTAGAAAGAAAATAGTGAAAATAAATAAAAACCCTTGAATGAGTAGATGTGTTCAACCTTTTGACTGGTACTGGTACTTATATATTACAAATATATATTTGCTGTCTTTATGTTGATAAAAAAAAACAAAAAAAACATGAGCTGGCGCACACCCAGAACAATAGTTTGTGTGGAGGTGCTGACTAACGGCTAATAAACTATAAAAATAAAATAAGTTGCACACTCCGTATAAACTCCCAGCAATTTAATGGATATTTACCAACGTTTCGGCATCACTGTGCCTTCCTCATGGTAATGTCATCAATACTTGAACCAGGTTATGTAGACAAACAGTGCAATTAGTGTAACCAATGACAATAGTGAGGGGTGTGTCATAGTTAAGTTAATTAAAATTGGTTAAGTTGTTTAAGTTAATTAAAATGAATGAAACTGTTAAAAAAGTAGTATATGGCATATTAAATATATTATGCTATTGTTATCATATAGAAACATAATGGAATATTGTACATCATATTAGCATCAACATACATTATTGTTTCATTCAATTTCACATAATCATTTTGTATATAATTTTTGTTACATGTAATCTGTTGGTTCAACCTTAATATATAAATGTTTATGTTGCTAACATTTCTATGAGAAGCTGTGAAAGGGCTCATCTCTGCATTTTACTATGAATTCATTATTTTGTTAGGACATGTGTTGTTGTCCTCTTACTCTGTGAGGTACAAAATCCTGGCAAGAGTCTATATAAAAATAAAACATGTGCAGTTATAAAATCAGCAAGTACAAATAAAGTACAGTTGAAGTTGGAAGTTTACAGACACTTAGGTTGGAGTCATGACAACTTGTTTTTCAACCACTCCACATATTTCTTGTAAACAAACTATTGTTTTGGCAAGTTGGTTAGGACATCTACCTTCTACATGACACAAGTCATTTTTACAATAATTGTTTACAGATAGATTAATGCACTGTATCACAATTCCAGTGGGTCAGAAGTTTACATATGCTAAGTTGACTGTGCCTTTAAACAGCTTGGAAAGTTCCAGAAAATGATGTCATGGCTTTAGAAGCTTCTGATAGTCTAATTGTCTGGTTCTAATTGTCTGGTTCATCCTTGGGAGCAATTTCCAAATGCCTGAAGGTACCACGTTCATCTGTATAAACAATAGTATGCAAGTATAAACAGCTTTTGACCACGCAGCTGTCATACCGCTCAGGAAGGAGATGCGTTCTGTCTCCTAGAAATGAACATACTTTGGTGCAAAAAGTGCAAATCAATCCCAGAACAACAGCAAAGGACCTTGTCAAGTTGCTGGAGGAAACAGTAACAAAAGTATCTATATCCACAGTAAAATGAGTCCTATATCAACACAAACTGAAAGGCCGCTCACTTCAATCCTATAGAAAATTTGTGGGCATAACTGAAAAAGTGTGTGCGAGCAAGATGTCCTACAAACCTGACTCAGTTACACCAGCTCTGTCAGGAGGAATGGGCCAAAATGCAATTCTTATCGTGGGAAGCTTGTGGAAGGCTACCCAAAACGTTTGACCCAAGTTAAACAATTTAAAAGGCAATGCTCCCAAATACTAACTGAGTGTATGTAAACATCTGACCCACTGGAAATGTGATGAAAGAAGTAAAAGCTGAAATAAATCATTCTCTCTACTATTATTCTGACATTTCACATTCTTACAATAAAGTGGTCCTAACTGGCCTAAGACAGGGAAATTTTACAAGGATTAAAAGTCAGGAATTGTGGAAAAACTGAGTTTAAATGTATTTGGCTAAGGTGTATGTAAACCTCCGACTTCAACTTTAAGTACAAAATATGCAAAACAATACTGATACTTCATACATAGAAAATGCATAGAAAAAGTGCTTTATAAGCATCTTGGTTAGTTCCACAATGTGGTAGGTAATACAAGTACACGTTGAAAGAACAACTGAGGTGTCCAGTAGCTGTCACCAAGTATGGGACACATCTTCCTCTCCTGTAGATTGGCTCAGTTTATACACGGATCTCTTCTTGCATCTAAGGGATAGGCAAAAACAATAGACCATTGACATAGACATTTATCATCATCTCAGAAACATCATCTCTGCAAGTGTGTGATTCTGGTTTCAAGTAAGCTTCAAATAATGGTTGGTTATTGATAAACTAAGTTGATAAAAATGCTTTTCACATTCTCAAAGTTTTGGGTTCAAACTTCTTGAATATAAACTGTTAAATATGCGACATGAAATGTTTCCACCTGTACAATTGTAGAGCTCATGTATTATAACTCCAGTGCCCCGTGCCCTTTTGACCAGCTGGGTTGTGTCCCTAGAAACCAACAAACTGAAAACGGACCAAAACATCCTGAACTTGTCATTTAAGACTCTTGTTTTCCATTGCAAAAGGGTTTGCTACGGTGTGCACTAAGGAATACAACCCTGTTGTCCCTGTGGCACTGTTACACTACCCTGCCAGCAGAGAGCATCACACATACAGCAGCCTTGGTATTAGATGGCCTTACCCTGGGAAGGTCTGCATGTGAGTGATGGTGTCTGGAAGAGGCATACGATGGCTCTCAGGCAGCAGGAGGCTAAGCAACCCAGACAGAGCTGTAAGACTCCCCATTAGAATGTATGGCAGCGACTTGGAACAGCCTCCTGTGTCAAAGACAGCAGCAATACATGAGAGAGTGGAAAACATTGTTTTCAATTAGATCAGCTCAAAACAATGCTTTGAACAAAAGGTGAAGAGACAAGAGTGTTTTATGCTCTGCTTCTGCCTGTATGTCTGGCAGAGGGGGTTGGTGGGAGGAGCTATAGGAGGGTGTGCTCATTGTAATGGCTGAAATTGAATAAATATAACGGTATCAAACAGATCAAACATATGGAAACAACATGTTTGACTCCGTTACATTAACTGCATTCCAGCCATTACAATGAGCTCGTCCTCCTATAGCTCCGCCCACCAGGCTCCTTTGATGTCTGGATGCATAAATCACCTGGTTTGACTGCATTGAACAAGTTTGACCAGGACTGGATACAGTAAAGAGTAAATGTAAGAAGGTAAGAGGAAGCCCCAGTTGCCAGAGAGAGAGGGGGATGGAAGGGTTCCAAACTCATACAGACTAGACTGGACAGGACAGGAAGTGGCAGAGGGGACAGAGCCATCACACACATCTGACTAATGAGGGAGAGGGAGGGGAATGTGTGTCTACCCAACAGACAGAGAGGACAGAGGAGAGAGGGAGGGGAATGTGTGTCTACCCAACAGACAGAGAGGACAGAGGAGAGAGGGAGGGGAATGTGTGTCTACCCAACAGACAGAGAGGACAGAGAGAGAGGGAGGGGAATGTGTGTCTACCCAACAGACAGAGAGGACAGAGGAGAGAGGGAGGGGAATGTGTGTCTACCCAACAGACAGAGAGGACAGAGGAGAGAGGGAGGGGAATGTGTGTCTACCCAACAGACAGAGAGGACAGAGGAGAGAGGGAGGGGAATGTGTGTCTACCCAACAGACAGAGAGGACAGAGGAGAGAGGGAGGGGAATGTGTGTCTACCCAACAGACAGAGAGGACAGAGAGAGAGGGAGGGGATGTGTGTCTACCCAACAGACAGAGAGGACAGAGGAGAGAGAGAGGGGAATGTGTGTCTACCCAACAGACAGAGAGGACAGAGGAGAGAGAGAGGGGAATGTGTGTCTACCCAACAGACAGAGAGGACAGAGGAGAGAGGGAGGGGAATGTGTGTCTACCCAACAGACAGAGAGGACAGAGGAGAGAGGAGGGGAATGTGTGTCTACCCAACAGACAGAGAGGACAGAGGAGAATGTGTGTCTACCCAACAGACAGAGAGGACAGAGGGGAATGTGTGTCTACCCAACAGACAGAGAGGACAGAGGAGAGAGAGAGGGGAATGTGTGTCTACCCAACAGACAGAGAGGACAGAGGAGAGAGGGAGGGGAATGTGTGTCTACCCAACAGACAGAGAGGACAGAGGAGAGAGGAGAGGAGTTGATAGGATAGCACTATATTTTTTACTACTAAATGTTTTGTATTAATTGAGAAACTATATGGTAACAAGCAATACTTGCAGTTCGTTATTCATTTTCCTATCGAGAAACTACACGGTAACAAGCAGTACATAAAAATCCATTTGTTTAAGTGATGGGGATTGTGTACACTTGCTCTTAGACTCGCCGTTGTTCATTACACAAGACTCAACACCATAGTTAATTTCTAGTTACTGTATGTAATTACACATTTTTCCATGTAGTTTCTGAGAAAATACAAAGTAAAAAGTACTAAACTTCCGCATGACAGTGATAGGCTAAACAATAACAAAGAGACAAAAGGGTGTTATTACTGCTCTGTAGTGCTTCCATGTGCACATCTGTCTTTCCTTCAGCTTTGCTTGGAGTCCTACCCACCCAGATAGATGAAGTATGGGGCAGAGATGCTCCCCACTCTGGAGGCCATAGAACAGGCCCCTATGGCTGTGTTCCTCACGACAGTGGGGTAGAGCTCAGCAGTGTAGGCGTACACGATGGAAAAAGCTGCAGTCACACCAAACTTCCCCAGCATCTCTAGTGCAGTGGACACAGAGCTCAGATCTGCCATGGACACAGCAATGGAGGGCCAAGGAAGGTCATGTCATAGATTCTTATAGAAGGGTTCATTTGTTATTGTAATATACTATTCTATACCTGAACTCTTGTCACCATTCTATGTCATCAATTGTCCGGTTTCAAACTCAATATTGTTGATTCAATCTGATTTTAATCTGCATGTCTATTTCTCTCTGTTGTTAAGGGAGATGTATTCATAAAGGCATTCTGTTATCACCTCTATATTTGTTTGAGTCTTACTTGGTGGTATGAGGTTTATGCAGAGCAGCACCACCCCACCCAGAAACAGAGTGGAGAAGAGACACAGGCGCCGGGGGCAGCAGCGGAACATGAGCCAGGCCATGGTATAGGCAGGGACCTCAATGGCAGCAGACAGGAAACAGTTCAGATAGGAGCTCCCTGCCAGGTTGGACGTGTTCAGTGACAAGGCAAAGTACCCGATGGACAGAATGGTCCTGAAGAGAAAAAAACATGGGTTGCATCCATCATTGTTTGCGTCCCACCTAATTCCCTATACAGTGCACTACCCTTGACCAGGGCCCGTTTTGAAGTGACAATCAACACACATTACTGTACCATGCTGGTGCAGGGAATGAAACCCTCTTTCATAGCAGTGCAGGGAATGAAACTCTCTGTCATAACGGTGAAGGGAATGAAACCCTCTGTCATAACGGTGAAGGGAATGAAACCCTCTGTCATAACAGTGCAGGGAATGAAACCCTCTGTCATAACGGTGAAGGGAATGAAACCCTCTGTCATAACAGTGCAGGGAATGAAACCCTCTGTCATAACAGTGAAGGGAATGAAACCCTCTGTCATAACAGTGCAGGGAATGAAACTCTCTGTCATAACAGTGAAGGGAATGAAACTCTCTGTCATAACAGTGAAGGGAATGAAACCCTCTGTCATAACGGTGAAGGGAATGAAACCCTCTGTCATAACAGTGCAGGGAATGAAACCCTCTGTCATAACGGTGAAGGGAATGAAACCCTCTGTCATAACAGTGCAGGGAATGAAACCCTCTGTCATAACAGTGAAGGGAATGAAACTCTCTGTCATAACAGTGAAGGGAATGAAACCCTCTGTCATGACAGTGAAGGGAATGAAACCCTCTGTCATAACAGTGCAGGGAATGAAACTCTCTGTCATAACAGTGAAGGGAATGAAACTCTCTGTCATAACAGTGAAGGGAATGAAACCCTCTGTCATAACAGTGAAGGGAATGAAACCCTCTGTCATAACAGTGCAGGGAATGAAACCCTCTGTCATAATGGTGAAGGGAATGAAACCCTCTGTCATAACAGTGCAGGGAATGAAACCCTCTGCCATAACAGTGAAGGGAATGAAACTCTCTGTCATAACAGTGAAGGGAATGAAACCCTCTGTCATAACAGTACAGGGAATGAAACTCTCTGTCATAACGGTGAAGGGAATGAAACCCTCTGTCATAACGGTGAAGGGAATGAAACCCTCTGTTATAACGGTGCAGAATTAAACCCTCTGTCATAACGGTGAAGGGAATGAAACCCTCTGTCATAATGGTGAAGGGAATGAAACCCTCTGTCATAATGGTGAAGGGAATGAAACCCTCTGTCATAACAGTGCAGGGAATGAAACCCTCTGTCATAACGGTGCAGGCAATGAAACCCTCTGTCATAACGGTGCAGGGAATGAAACCCTCTGTCATAACAGTGCAGGGAATGAAACCCTCTGTCATAACAGTGCAGGGAATGAAACCCTCTGTCATAACAGTGCAGGGAATGAAACCCTCTGTCATAACAGTGCAGGGAATGAAACCCTCTGTTATAATGGTGAAGGAATGAAACCCTCTGTCATAACAGTGCAGGGAATGAAACCCTCTGTCATAATGGTGAAGGGAATGAAACCCTCTGTCATAACAGTGCAGGGAATGAAACCCTCTGCATAACAGTGCAGGGAATGAAACCCTCTGTCATAACAGTGCAGGGAATGAAACCCTCTGTCATAACAGTGCAGGGAATGAAACCCTCTGCATAACAGTGCAGGGAATGAAACCCTCTGCATAACAGTGCAGGGAATGAAACCCTCTGTCATAACGGTGCAGGGAATGAAACCCTCTGTCATAACGGTGCAGGGAATGAAACCCTCTGTCATAACAGTGCAGGGAATTAAACCCTCTGTCATAACGGTGAAGGGAATGAAACCCTCTGTCATAATGGTGAAGGGAATGAAACCCTCTGTCATAATGGTGAAGGGAATGAAACCCTCTGTCATAACAGTGCAGGGAATGAAACCCTCTGTCATAACGGTGCAGGCAATGAAACCCTCTGTCATAACGGGTGCAGGGAATGAAACCCTCTGTCATAACAGTGCAGGGAATGAAACCCTCTGTCATAACAGTGCAGGGAATGAAACCCTCTGTCATAACAGTGCAGGGAATGAAACCCTCTGTCATAACAGTGCAGGGAATGAAACCCTCTGTTATAATGGTGAAGGGAATGAAACCCTCTGTCATAACAGTGCAGGGAATGAAACCCTCTGTCATAATGGTGAAGGGAATGAAACCCTGTCTGTATAACAGTGCAGGGAATGAAACCCTCTGCATAACAGTGCAGGGAATGAAACCCTCTGTCATAACAGTGCAGGGAATGAAACCCTCTGTCATAACAGTGCAGGGAATGAAACCCTCTGCATAACAGTGCAGGGAATGAAACCCTCTGCATAACAGTGCAGGGAATGAAACCCTCTGTCATAACGGTGCAGGGAATGAAACCCTCTGTCATAACGGTGCAGGGAATGAAACCCTCTGTCATAACAGTGCAGGGAATGAAACCCTCTGTCATAACAGTGCAGGGAATGAAACCAACTGTCATAACAGTGCAGGGAATGAAACCCTCTGCATAACAGTGCAGGGAATGAAACCCTCTGTCATAACGGTGCAGGGAATGAAACCCTCTGTCATAATGGTGAAGGGAATGAAACCCTCTGTCATAATGGTGAAGGGAATGAAACCCTCTGTCATAATGGTGAAGGGAATGAAACCCTCTGTCATAACAGTGCAGGGAATGAAACCCTCTGTCATAACGGTGCAGGCAATGAAACCCTCTGTCATAATGGTGAAGGGAATGAAACCCTCTGTCATAACAGTGCAGGGAATGAAACCCTCTGCATAACAGTGCAGGGAATGAAACCCTCTGCATAACAGTGCAGGGAATGAAACCCTCTGTCATAACGGTGCAGGGAATGAAACCCTCTGTCATAACGGTGCAGGGAATGAAACCCTCTGTCATAACAGTGCAGGGAATGAAACCCTCTGTCATAACAGTGCAGGGAATGAAACCCTCTGTCATAACAGTGCAGGGAATGAAACCCTCTGCATAACAGTGCAGGGAATGAAACCCTCTGTCATAACGGTGCAGGGAATGAAACCCTCTGTCATAATGGTGAAGGGAATGAAACCTCTGTCATAATGGTGAAGGGAATGAAACCCTCTGTCATAATGGTGAAGGGAATGAAACCCTCTGTCATAACAGTGCAGGGAATGAAACCCTCTGTCATAACGGTGCAGGCAATGAAACCCTCTGTCATAACGGTGCAGGGAATGAAACCCTCTGTCATAACAGTGCAGGGAATGAAACCCTCTGTCATAACAGTGCAGGGAATGAAACCCTCTGTCATAACAGTGCAGGGAATGAAACCCTCTGTCATAACAGTGCAGGGAATGAAACCCTCTGCATAACAGTGCAGGGAATGAAACCCTCTGTCATAACGGTGCAGGGAATGAAACCCTCTGTCATAACAGTGCAGGGAATGAAACCCTCTGTCATAACAGTGCAGGGAATGAAACCCTCTGTCATAACAGTGCAGGGAATGAAACTCTCTGTCATAACAGTGAAGGGAATGAAACTCTCTGTCATAACAGTGAAGGGAATGAAACCCTCTGTCATAACAGTGAAGGGAATGAAACCCTCTGTCATAACAGTGCAGGGAATGAAACCCTCTGTCATAATGGTGAAGGGAATGAAACCCTCTGTCATAACAGTGCAGGGAATGAAACCCTCTGTCATAACAGTGAAGGGAATGAAACTCTCTGTCATAACAGTGAAGGGAATGAAACCCTCTGTCATAACAGTACAGGGAATGAAACTCTCTGTCATAACGGTGAAGGGAATGAAACCCTCTGTCATAACGGTGAAGGGAATGAAACCCTCTGTCATAACAGTGCAGGGAATGAAACCCTCTGTCATAACGGTGAAGGGAATGAAACCCTCTGTCATAACAGTGCAGGGAATGAAACCCTCTGTCATAACGGTGCAGGCAATGAAACCCTCTGTCATAACGGTGCAGGGAATGAAACCCTCTGTCATAACAGTGCAGGGAATGAAACCCTCTGTCATAACAGTGCAGGGAATGAAACCCTCTGTCATAACAGTGCAGGGAATGAAACCCTCTGTCATAACAGTGCAGGGAATGAAACCCTCTGTTATAATGGTGAAGGGAATGAAACCCTCTGTCATAACAGTGCAGGGAATGAAACCCTCTGTCATAATGGTGAAGGGAATGAAACCCTCTGTCATAACAGTGCAGGGAATGAAACCCTCTGCATAACAGTGCAGGGAATGAAACCCTCTGTCATAACAGTGCAGGGAATGAAACCCTCTGTCATAACAGTGCAGGGAATGAAACCCTCTGTCATAACAGTGCAGGGAATGAAACCCTCTGCATAACAGTGCAGGGAATGAAACCCTCTGTCATAACGGTGCAGGGAATGAAACCCTCTGTCATAACGGTGCAGGGAATGAAACCCTCTGTCATAACAGTGCAGGGAATGAAACCCTCTGTCATAACAGTGCAGGGAATGAAACCCTCTGTCATAACAGTGCAGGGAATGAAACCCTCTGCATAACAGTGCAGGGAATGAAACCCTCTGTCATAACGGTGCAGGGAATGAAACCCTCTGTCATAATGGTGAAGGGAATGAAACCCTCTGTCATAATGGTGAAGGGAATGAAACCCTCTGTCATAATGGTGAAGGGAATGAAACCCTCTGTCATAACAGTGCAGGGAATGAAACCCTCTGTCATAACGGTGCAGGCAATGAAACCCTCTGTCATAATGGTGAAGGGAATGAAACCCTCTGTCATAACAGTGCAGGGAATGAAACCCTCTGCATAACAGTGCAGGGAATGAAACCCTCTGCATAACAGTGCAGGGAATGAAACCCTCTGTCATAATGGTGCAGGGAATGAAACCCTCTGTCATAACGGTGCAGGGAATGAAACCCTCTGTCATAACAGTGCAGGGAATGAAACCCTCTGTCATAACAGTGCAGGGAATGAAACCCTCTGTCATAACAGTGCAGGGAATGAAACCCTCTGTCATAACAGTGCAGGGAATGAAACCCTCTGTCATAACGGTGCAGGGAATGAAACCCTCTGTCATAATGGTGAAGGGAATGAAACCCTCTGTCATAATGGTGAAGGGAATGAAACCCTCTGTCATAATGGTGAAGGGAATGAAACCCTCTGTCATAACAGTGCAGGGAATGAAACCCTCTGTCATAACGGTGTGCAGGCAATGAAACCCTCTGTCATAACAGTGCAGGGAATGAAACCCTCTGTCATAACAGTGCAGGGAATGAAACCCTCTGTCATAACAGTGCAGGGAATGAAACCCTCTGTCATAACAGTGCAGGGAATGAAACCCTCTGTCATAACAGTGCAGGGAATGAAACCCTCTGCATAAATGAAACCCTCTGTCATAACGGTGCAGGGAATGAAACCCTCTGTCATAACAGTGCAGGGAATGAAACCCTCTGTCATAACAGTGCAGGGAATGAAACCCTCTGTCATAACAGTGCAGGGAATGAAACCCTCTGCATAACAGTGCAGGGAATGAAACCCTCTGTCATAACGGTGCAGGGAATGAAACCATCTGTCATAACAGTGCAGGGAATGAAACCCTCTGTCATAACGGTGCAGGGAATGAAACCCTCTGTCATAACGGTGCAGGGAATGAAACCCTCTGTCATAACGGTGAAGGGAATGAAACCCTCTGTCATAACGGTGAAGGGAATGAAACCCTCTGTCATTACAGTGAAGGGAATTAAACCCTCTGTCATAACGGTGCAGGGAATGAAACCCTCTGTCATAATGGTGAAGGGAATGAAACCCTCTGTTATAACGGTGCAGGGAATGAAACCCCTGTCATAACAGTGCAGGGAATGAAACCCTCTGTCATAATGGTGCAGGGAATGAAACCCTCTGTCATAACGGTGCAGGGAATGAAACCCTCTGTCATAACAGTACAGGGAATGAAACCCTCTGTCATAACGGTGCAGGGAATGAAACCCTCTGTTATAATGGTGCAGGGAATGAAACCCTCTGTTATAACAGGGAATGAAACCCTCTGTCATAACAGGGAATGAAACCCTCTGTCATAACGGTGCAGGGAATGAAACCCTCTGTCATAACGGTGCAGGGAATGAAACCCTCTGTCATAACGGTGCAGGGAATGAAACCCTCTGTCATAACAGTGCAGGGAATGAAACCCTCTGTCATAACAGTGCAGGGAATGAAACCCTCTGTCATAACAGTGCAGGGAATGAAACCCTCTGTCATAACAGTGCAGGGAATGAAACCCTCTGTCATAACGGTGCAGGGAATGAAACCCTCTGTCATAATGGTGAAGGGAATGAAACCCTCTGTCATAATGGTGAAGGGAATGAAACCCTCTGTCATAATGGTGAAGGGAATGAAACCCTCTGTCATAACAGTGCAGGGAATGAAACCCTCTGTCATAACGGTGCAGGCAATGAAACCCTCTGTCATAATGGTGAAGGGAATGAAACCCTCTGTCATAACAGTGCAGGGAATGAAACCCTCTGCATAACAGTGCAGGGAATGAAACCCTCTGCATAACAGTGCAGGGAATGAAACCCTCTGTCATAACGGTGCAGGGAATGAAACCCTCTGTCATAACGGTGCAGGGAATGAAACCCTCTGTCATAACAGTGCAGGGAATGAAACCCTCTGTCATAACAGTGCAGGGAATGAAACCCTCTGTCATAACAGTGCAGGGAATGAAACCCTCTGCATAACAGTGCAGAGAATGAAACCCTCTGTCATAACGGTGCAGGGAATGAAACCCTCTGTCATAATGGTGAAGGGAATGAAACCCTCTGTCATAATGGTGAAGGGAATGAAACCCTCTGTCATAATGGTGAAGGGAATGAAACCCTCTGTCATAACAGTGCAGGGAATGAAACCCTCTGTCATAACGGTGCAGGCAATGAAACCCTCTGTCATAACGGTGCAGGGAATGAAACCCTCTGTCATAACAGTGCAGGGAATGAAACCCTCTGTCATAACAGTGCAGGGAATGAAACCCTCTGTCATAACAGTGCAGGGAATGAAACCCTCTGTCATAACAGTGCAGGGAATGAAACCCTCTGCATAACAGTGCAGGGAATGAAACCCTCTGTCATAACGGTGCAGGGAATGAAACCCTCTGTCATAACAGTGCAGGGAATGAAACCCTCTGTCATAACAGTGCAGGGAATGAAACCCTCTGTCATAACAGTGTCAGGGAATGAAACCCTCTGAAACCCATAACAGTGCAGGGAATGAAACCCTCTGTCATAACGGTGCAGGGAATGAAACCCTCTGTCATAACAGTGCAGGGAATGAAACCCTCTGTCATAACGGTGCAGGGAATGAAACCCTCTGTCATAACGGTGCAGGGAATGAAACCCTCTGTCATAACGGTGAAGGGAATGAAACCCTCTGTCATAACGGTGAAGGGAATGAAACCCTCTGTCATTACAGTGAAGGGACGGTGCAGGGAATTAAACCCTCTGTCATAACGGTGCAGGGAATGAAACCCTCTGTCATAACAGTGCAGGGAATGAAACCCTCTGTTATAATGGTGCAGGGAATGAAACCCTCTGTTATAACGGTGCAGGGAATGAAACCCTCTGTCATAACGGTGCAGGGAATGAAACCCTCTGTCATAACGGTGCAGGGAATGAAACCCTCTGTCATAACGGTGCAGGGAATGAAACCCTCTGTCATAACGGTGCAGGGAATTAAACCCTCTGTCATAATGGTGAAGGGAATGAAACCCTCTGTCATAATGGTGAAGGGAATGAAACCCTCTGTTATAACGGTGCAGGGAATTAAACCCTCTGTCATAACAGTGCAGGGAATGAAACCCTCTGTCATAATGGTGAAGGGAATGAAACCCTCTGTCATAATGGTGAAGGGAATGAAACCCTCTGTTATGTTGCAGGGAATGAAACTGGTGCAGGGAATGACGGTGCAGGGAATGAAACCCTCTGTCATAACGGTGCAGGGAATGAAACCCTCTGTCATAACGGTGCAGGGAATGAAACCCTCTGTCATAACGGTGCAGGGAATGAAACCCTCTGTCATAACGGTGCAGGGAATGAAACCCTCTGTCATAACGGTGCAGGGAATGAAACCCTCTGTCATAACGGTGCAGGGAATGAAACCCTCTGTCATAACGGTGCAGTGAAGGAAAGCAACAATTCAAGCACCATTACTTAGCTCCTCATACAAGAAGTCAGACTGTAAAAGGCATTTAGTCGACCAAAACTTCAACAAAATGAATGACCCCGAGGTAACAGAATCTGTGTGGGAACCCCTAGATAACATTATCTGTGTGGGAGTAATTCTTGTATGAGGTTGGAAACCAAGATGAGGATAAAAAAGTCAGTTATATAAGCATTTTTGACCACGTATCTGGGTTTATGGGGCAGAGGTGTTTTGTTTGTTATTGGCGATGCAGGGTGTCAGGGGATGGACAAGACTCACCAGACCAGCCACAGCGTGATGGACACCCAACGGATGTTGCTGGACCTCACCAGATCACAGATGTTGTGGACCACCAACTTCCCAGCCTTGGCCTCTAACTGCAGTACAGTAAAGCACACTTGTCACAACAGGCATGCTTAATTAAACTTGTGCAATGGGTTGACCTACAGGCCCAGCCAAGAGTTTCAAAGGACAGTTATACAATTTATGTGACAGCAAGCCACATTGGGAAGTGAAGGAGATATTTTATTTACCTTTATTTAACTAGGCAAGTCAGTTAAGAACAAATTCTTTATTTTCAATGATGGCCTAGGAACAGTGGGTTAACAACCTGTTCAGGGGCAGAAAGACAGATTTGTACCAGATTTGTACCAGATTTGCAACCTTCCGGTTACTAGTCCAATGCTCTAACCACTAGGCTACCCTGCCACCCCAGATAAGATACGCAAATACACATAACACAAGTTAGCCTGGAGGTAATTTTACAGGTCATGTACACCACATCAGGTCAAACACACTGGATTGTATTCATTAATAATCTTAGAGTAGGAGTGCTGATCTAGGATCAGGTCACCGTGTCCATTAAATATCCTAGATCAGTACCTGTACTCTGAGATGCTTTAATAAAGGCCAAGGTGACAAGGTACAAATCTGTCATTCTGCCCCTGAGCAAGGCAGTTAACCCACTGTTCCCCGGTCGACGATGACGTGGATGTCCATTAAGGCAGCCCCCTGCACCTCTCTGATTCAGAGGGGTTGGGTTAAATGCGGAAGACACATTTCAGTTGAATGCATTCAGTTGTGCAATTGACTAGGTATCCCCCCTTTCCTTTCCTTTGTCTTACAACTCCCTGGAGGAAAGTACTAGCTACCTGTAGGCCTGCAATGCAATGCATGATACCTCCAGAAAAGGTTAGAAACTCAGAAACAAAAGCTTGAGAAGCCTTGACTGGACTATTCAAGTTCACAGTGAGAAGCATTGACTGGACTAGTCGAGTTCACAGTGAGAAGCCTTGACTGGACTAGTCGATTTCACGGTGAGAAGCCTTGACTGGACTAGTCGAGTTCACGGTGAGAAGCCTTGACTGGACTATTCAAGTTCAAAGTGAGAAGCCTTGACTTGACTGGACTGGACTATCAGTTCACAGTGAGAAACCTTCACGGTGAGAAGCCTTGACTGGACTAGTCAAGTTCACAGTGAGAAGCCTTGACTGGACTAGTCGAGTTCACAGTGAGAAGCCTTGACTGGACTAGTCGAGTTCACAGTGAGAAGCCTTGACTGGACTATTCAAGTTCAAAGTGAGAAGCCTTGACTGGACTATTTGAGTTCACAGTGAGAAGCCTTTACTGGACAAATCAAGTTCACAGTGAGAAGCCTTGACTGGACTATTTGAGTTCACAGTGAGAAGCCTTCACTGGACAAATCAAGTTCACAGTGAGAAGCCTTGACTGGACTATTCAAGTTCACAGTGAGAAGCCTTGACTGGACTAGTTGAGTTCACAGTGAGAAGCCCTGACTGGACTAGTCGAGTTCACAGTGTGAAGCCTTGACTGGACTAGTCGAGTTCACGGTGAGAAGCCTTGACTGGACTATTTGAGTTCACAGTGAGAAGCCTTGACTGGACTATTCAAGTTCAAAGTGAGAAGCCTTGACTGGACTATTTGAGTTCACAGTGAGAAGCCTTGACTGGACTATTCGAGTTCACAGTGAGAAGCCTTGACTGGACTATTCAAGTTCAAAGTGAGAAGCCTAGACTGGACTATTTGAGTTCACAGTGAGAAGCCTTTACTGGACAAATCAAGTTTACAGTGAGAAGCCTTGACTGGACTAGTCGAGTTCACGGTGAGAAGCCTTGACTAGACTATTTGAGTTCACAGTGAGAAGCCTTGACTGGACTATTCAACTTCACAGTGAGAAGCCTTGACTGGACTATTTGAGTTCACAGTGAGAAGCCTTGACTGGACTATTTGAATTCACAGTGAGAAGCCTTGACTGGACAAATCAAGTTCACAGTGAGAAGCCTTGACTGGACAAATCAAGTTCACAGTGAGAAACCTTGACTGTACTAGTCGAGTTCACAGTGAGAAGCCTTGACTGGACAAATCAAGTTCACAGTGAGAAACCTTGACTGTACTAGTCGAGTTCACAGTGAGAAACCTTGACTGGACAAATCAAGTTCACAGTGAGAAACCTTGACTGTACTAGTCGAGTTCACAGTGAGAAACCTTGACTGGACTAGTCGAATTCACAGTGAGATTAGTAAACAGACAGACAGACATTCCAAACACCATGGGGTTCTTTTATTTTTTTGTTCTTATCAGTAGGCTGCTAATAATCATAAATCACACAAATGGAGAGAGATGAATGAACAAGTAGCGGAACAATTCCAATGACATAAGAGTGTTTTGAATCTTGACCAGGTCCATAGGCTGTCATTGTGGCGGTTTATGTGAGTTCACACAAAATTACTTTTGTGTGACTGAGAGGATTCTATGTGATCAATATGGTAAGAATTCCACATAATCTAGAGAGCATGGCTATAGCCTTATTGTTATTACCTTCACAATATTGTCAGAGCTTCAGTATGTGCATAACGGTAAAAGCTAAAGGTTGATCTGGGATTGGGAGTGAAGAAATCACCTGTACAGGCCGGAAGATGACCTCTGGTGCTGTGACTCTGTTCCTCCTGGCAGCATCTCTCAGTATGGCCTCAGCCTCCTTCACTCTTCCCTGAGAGAGCAGCCATCTGGGAGACTCTGGGATGAACCTGCAACATCACAAAAAATAACCAGGTTCATATCAAAGCTAGCCTGGTCCCAGATCTGTTTCTGCTCTTGCAAACTCCCTTGCCGTTACTATCAAGCCAAAATGAATTGGCATGACAATGAGTGACATGGAGTTAGGATGATAGCACAGACAGACTGGCACTCATGCTATATCAAAGTCAAGTAATTGAATGGGCTTTAGTGAAGGATTGAATACCCTGCATACAGTATATTACACACACCTACCACCAAAAAGGGACATAAAGGAAGCCTGGGAGGGTGAGGGCTAGCATCAGCATCCTCCAGTCTCTGATGAAGAAGGCCACTGCTGGAAGGAGCGTGTAGCCAATGGTGTAGAACATACAAACTCCAAGAGTGGAGTAGATTATCCGTTTGGATGGAGATAAAATTTCAGTTCCTGTAGATGAGAAGAATTTCTAAATTGTATGAGAAGTTAAATGGTGCATCGGGCGTAAAGAAAACATTGTGCACAGTAACAACTGTGTAATAATGACATTGGATAAAATCATGAATGAATGATCAAGATAAATAAAGATACCTAGCACAAATGCAGCCACATAATTTGAGATTTGCCCCATCCCGACAACAAAGAATAAGGCACAGAATACAACCCAGGTTGGAGAGAAGACCTGGATAAATGTGAACACAGTCTGAACTCCCATGGTGGCAAAGAGAACATTTTTCCTCCCAAACCTGAGAGAAATAAAAGTTAGGTTGAAATCATCCACATGCAGATTATGAGTAGGCTTTTCCTAAACATCTTCAATCAGGTGAAGAATTCTAAATGATCCTCCAATAAAGTAAGGATATAAAATGTTTTTATGGGACACTGTGTAAAAGTTGTCTGTGCTTACTGCTAAAACTAATCTCCAAGGAAATTATGAAAAACAGAAAACGCATAGCCAAGCATTGGGGAGGAAGTGTCCAAAATAAAGATGACAGCAAAGCTAAACATGTGACAGGGTTTGTTCCAAATGGCACCATTTTCCCTAGATTGTGCACTCTTATTGAACAGAGACCTATTGGACCTGGTCAAAATAGTGCACACTATGTAGGGAAAAGTGTGCCACTTGGGACTACAGGCCATCCATTACCTGTCAGAGAGCTGGCCAGAGAGGAAGGAGCCAGTGAGGACACCACAGAAGAACACAGAAGAAGTCAATGGGTTCTTCCACTTATCAGCACACACCAGGTCCCACTACACTCATACAAACAATCACACAGACACACACACACATACACACAGAGAGAGAGAGAGAGCATTAGGCCGATAAAATGAACACAATAAGGGATAATGAATTATTTATTTTTTACCTTTATTTTACTAGGCAAGTCAGTTAAGAACAAATTCTTATTTTCATTGACGGCCTAGGAACAGTGGGTTAACTGCCTGTTCAGGGGCAGAACGACAGATTTTGTACCTTGTCAGCTCGGGGATTTGAACTTGCAACCTTTCGGTTACTAGTCCAATGCTCTAACCACTAGGCTACACTGCCGCCCCATCACTGCAGAATGATGGGCAAAATAATTGGACATACAGTGGACATAGTAGTTGGGCAATATGAACAATCATTGGGCTAAATCGTAAAAAAAATAACATATAGGTGAGAAGTTTGGGAAGATCAGGTGAATAGATTTAGTTTAAAAAACAAGTAATTTGTCGTTATGGATTATTGGTAGGTTGTACAATTACGTTCTTCATCTAGGCCTACTGTGGACCACATGGAGGATGCCTGTTCATCTGAGATCAATAGCCTTTTGTGAAGGCAAACATTTCAGAACGTGAGCTCATCGTATAGCCTATGCAATATGCAGTTGGAACCCGTATGGTGAATAGCCTACATTCCCAAACGTTGATGATGGAATATGCTAACAACTGTGCAGTGATGCATAAATTAATACTTTGCCAAGTACTTAGTTAATTTGCCACGGAATAGCTACAAAATTACAGCGAAAGCAACGCAACACTGTTTCACTCGCTGCAACAACATTTTACTCCCACAAAATGTGTCACAGTATAGCTAGCTATAAAGTGAGTGGAAGCAATGCAACACTGTTTCACTCGCTGCAACAATGTTTGACTCCCATTAAAAAACATCGTATCCAGACAGACAACCGAAATAAAACAAAAACCCCACCCGTTTTAACCGTCGCATCTAATCATACCTCGGACACAATAGTGGAGATGTACGTCCCCCGATCGTATTCCCAGCCATCCAAACAGGTCTCGTGTTGTATTTCAGAAACGTTGACATCAATTCCTGGGACATAACCTCTTTCTGAGAAACTCTTTATGACATCGAGTTTGTATCTGGCGCATTTACTGAGCACAACAGTCCCGCTTTCCTCCTCCAAAGGAATACTGTGATTTCTCCATTCGCCAGTAATGTTCGCATTTGCTGGTATGAGGCAATGGTGGGATGGTGTATCACCGATGAACACAATAGACATACCTGTAAAGCCGTTAGGGATGATACTCAAACATAAGAGAAAGAACACCATCTGTTGGAACGGTCCCCATTCCCCAAGAAAGGCAGTGTTATCCTCATAGCCATTCTCAGTCATTATAAAGATTGGAAGTGGGTTATTAGTGCGGCCCAGTGGAGAGAACAGCTTGTCCTTTATAGGGGGAGTAATTTGGGGTTGGAGTACCTCACATGTGAACTCCAACGTCAAAAGAGCGACATATGACCCTGTTATTTCTCAAGGCTCACTTGTTCTCTCACCCTGGTATTTAGCTGTTGGTTTCATTTTGCATCAGCTAAATCCATCATCTTTAAGAGGGTAGGTAAATCTATAACACTCACGGAGTCTAATAATACAGGCAAATGTGTATTTACACATAATGCATTTTCACAGAGCTATCATTGCATTCATAACTCTAAATAGTTATGATAAGACCTCCCCAGGTTGTGTAAGTAAATGGCATTCTTTTGGAGACTGTAAGAGCGGTTGTATGGTGTATCTCGAACCTAATCTGTGTACAATGACTAAAGGTTAAAGATTAAAGGGAAATGCTTGTTTTATGCTTGGCTAATATATCCAGCATGCTGCTCCAAAGAACTGTTGGTGACTGAAGTGATGCGTTCACCTTTTCCTATGCATTTATTTGAGTGGTATCAATTTTTTTTTTTTAGATGTGTTAAATTCAAATGTTCTCCTCTCTCTTTACCAAGCACACTGACAGAAGAATGAGAGATTACACTGAAGTCATTGCTTTCCTGGGGCAGAATGGACTTTACTTCTGGAGGGTTTTCTTTCTTCTGAACAGTTGACCACTGTCTGTGTTTAGGATGACCATGTGGTCAGCATGATATCTCACCCGGAATCATTAAAGAGGTGCAGAAAGATCCTAATGCCTCCTCGACATTGTACTTTGAGTTTCTGGTTGGTTCCCTGGTCCCAGGCCAGCTGTCTGACAGTTATATATACGGCATTAAGTCTGTTATGCACAGTAATTTGAGATAAAATTCATGATTAGATTACACTGCTCAAGGGTAGATCATATAATATTTAAAATAACCTTAAGTATCTATTGTACTGTATCAATACAATGTCCACTTTGGAAGTCCTCTTCGTCCCTCTTTCTGCTGTGTTTTTCCTCATCCTCATCTAGTCCTTATCTCCCTCGTGGGAGGTCTTCTGTGTTGTTTCCTTCTCTGTTGGTGCCTCTGTGATATCCCATAATGCCACTACATGTGTACTGGGTAAGCAAAGGAATGGAGTAGAGAACCTGTAATAAAGATGTTTCTGAGGTAACAGCTGGCTTCTTTACTTTGCTTCTCAGGAACTCACGCCAACTGCCAATCAGGGGCCATACTGTCAACTAGGGTTTTGTCCTAGCATATCTCGTATCTACATGGCCTTTCAGAAGGAGACCCCTTCTGTCAACTTTTCATCTCTTGTGAACCTCTTTCTGCTGGAGATGTTCCGCAAAGAGCTAGCAGAGCAGTGGAGCAGATCCAGTCAAAAGGGTATGTCCTGACATTCAAGGTCACAACACCTTTATGAGTTCATCCTAATATAACTGCATCGTGTCCCCAGGTTGTGCCAAAGGGAGAAAAGGTTAGGACTACATAAGACCTGAACAAACAGGAAAGATAAAACCCTGATTGTATAATATATTTGTAAGTGATAATTATAGTAACGACCCCATAATGACCTAATCCACATATCTGATTATATATGACAAAGGAAAAACACTTCTTCTATTATGTATAGCGTTATGTAATATTTGTAGTGAGGCAGGTAGCCTAGTGGTTAAGAGCATTGGGCCAGTAACTGTAAGGTTCCTGGTTTGAATCCCTGAGCCGACTAGGTGAAACTTCTGCAGATGTGCCCTTGGAGCAAGGCACTGACATGTGAAACCCTAATTGCTCTTGTTAGTCACTCTGGATAAGAACATCTGCTAAATTACTCAAATGTAATAATGACGTGCAAGATTTTAAGATGTTGGGGAGCGAGGTGCTAAGCTGGCATATGATATTGTTTTAAGATGGTCATACTACATATGGATCATTTAGCTATATGATTTAGAATTTTAGGACCCCTTTAGGTATCAAAAGAAGTATAAAATATTGATAAAACGGAGAACACCATCATGTTCGTGCATTTTTTTTTTTACATACCGTATGTAACTTTGATTATCGGTGCGTCAATGGACTCTAGGGGGATAACTTGAGGGGATCTAACAAACTGAACTGTCGATGTAATATAACATGACTTTATGAAATGTACTATGACAAGTGATATGTTTTTAGATGTCTTTTTGTTTGTATTTTTCAAAATTTAGAAAAGCAAATGACAGGATTCCAATACAAGTAGAATAACTTAAAGGGACATACCTCTAAATGACCCCAAAAAACATGAAATAATTAACATTTGGCATTATACAACGAAACAGTCTCTTTTTGTTTGAAGACCAATAGTATGCAAATGCTGATGTGGCACAATACATAAACAAAGTCCATCAAATCAATGATCAACCAAGCCGTTACACTAGTCATATTGCTACTCAAGGAAGTCCATTCATTATCTGCCCTCTCATTGGTGTTGATTGAACCAGTCAACAGTCAAAAGCATCACTTCCACATGTCAAAGATAGCTACCATGTATTTACTATATGTTGTGTCTATTGGATATCGAAATAAACATAATTCAAGGAACAATTATATCTGGTGCTAAGAACATGGGTCTTTACATTCCATCAGCGGGAGTCACCTCAATGTAGAGAATCAGTTGAAGAGTTGTTTAAACAGATAACAATTAGGCTCCTTCCCAGCACTCTGACCCCCCCTGAAAAAGGGTTTCCACAATCAACTCAAATCTGTTGAGTCAGGGGACAACTCTAATGATGTTGATGTACTTCAACAATTGATTACCCAGGGAAATAATCTTGTCAGCTATTAATTAATTTAATCACTGATTGTAAGAGAGAATAAAAATCTCCACACTCCAGCTAGGGAGGTTAAATCAGGTCTGTAACCCGACTGAGCACATATGATTGAGTACGATCTCAAAAAAAGACAAGAAACAAGAATGTAAGTACAGTTGAAATTCCTTGATATCAAAGCTTGGTGCCCTAACTAACCCTAACCCTAGATGTAGCTTTTCCAATGGCGACTTCAAAACCACCTTGTTTTCTGGAAGTATTAGCTATTTGAATAGACAAAAATGTTCAGTATGCTACCAACCATTCATTATGTATTTTACTGAAGTACATTATTGTGCCATGAATTACATGTGTTGACATACAGTGAATTACATTTCAACTTGTCAGCTTTAGAAAAGTTTGTCAATTTTTAATGCTATCTAAGCCGTTCACAGTACAATCTCATGCAATTCCTGGAGGTATTTGTGAGAGAAAGGAATGATGTTTAAAGAAAATGATACAAGGCATTTAGTACCAGGACTAACTTTATATACACATTAAAATGGCAGTTAAACCCCCATGCAGTCTTTAACATCTTATTTTGACATCATCACTGTATGTATAATAAATCACCGTGTTTGTTAATTTAATGAAAATAACTACAAATATATTTTTTATCATTTATTTCCCTGAGCCTCCTTTGCCATTGAAATGCTCAGTCTGATCATGTAGACTTATCAATACATATTTAAAATATATTTACATACACAGCCTTGAGTGGCGGATAGGATCACCTAGACCAGGGGTACTCAACTCTTACCCTACGAGGTCCAGAGCCTGCTGGTTTTCTGTTTTACCTGATAATAATTTGCAAATACCTGGCGTTCCAGGTCTAAATCAGTCCCTGATTGGAGGGGAACAATTAAAAAACACAGTGGCAATGGCTTCGAGGTCCAGAGTTGAGGTTGAGGGGTCTAGACTCTAGAACAGGAGTCAAACTCATTCCATGGAGGGCCGAGTGTCTGCAGGTTCACACTCCTCACTTGTACTTGATAGATGAAGGTCACTAATTAGTAAAGACCTCCCCTCACCTGGTTGTCTAGGTCTTAATTAAAAGGAAAAAAACTCAAACCTGCAGATTCTAGAGCCTCCATGGAATGAGTTTGACACCTCATGCACTAGGGCCTACCCCACTTACCCCATCAAAGTAGGAGGATACATATGCAAATAAAATATGAATAATAATCAGAATGATCAGATCAGATTGTCATGATCTGGGCCAAAAACTCTGAAATTCCAGACATTTTTTCCCAAACAGCTCTTACACAAAAAGGGCATTATCATAATTTTCACAATTTCAGACTGTTATTTCGACCTCATTAAACATCTAATATTTAACTGAACTGCCACTTTAATATGGTCAGTATGTCTTTGATGATCAACTATGTATTTCAGCTCAATCAGAAATATGAGTTAGAAGTCATTCACTGATGTTTAACAGGTTATGTTCTCTACCACTTTTTGAACAGAGAAAGGTGGATACAACCGTTCCCTGCTGGGGATTAACACTGGGATCAACTCTCTGGGACGGGGCGAATGGAACAGCTGTGCTCTGTGGCTTGTTGTTAAGGGGCCCTGGACTTACCCATGTCTGTATACTGCAGCTTGGAAGTTGTAATTCTGTCCTGTTGAGCATTTGCTAGAAGAGAACTTAACTCTTCACTTCCCTCCACATATCTGAGACACACGTATCAAACCGTTCCAGGTGCTCCACTTTTCCTCTTACTGCCATAAGAATGGGGGATTATGATGACGTTACTGCCTTCCTGGGTCAGAAAGGACCTTATTTCTATAGGACTTTCTTTCTTCTGAACACACTTTTCATCTCCACTGGATTCTTTGGTCTGTTCATTGTATTTGTTGGAGCAACTCCCCCGCACCACTGCTTTATCCCAGACACGGGCAACCTGAGCGAGGCATGGAGGAAGGCCATCATTCCCATAGAGGTGGTGAACGGACAGGAGAAGGAGAGCAAGTGCAGCAGATACAGGCTGGATGTGGTCAGAAACCTGTCTGCTCTGGGCTACATCCCCGGCCTGGACGTCAACCTCACTGGGGTGGAGCAGGAGTACTGTGTGGATGGATGGAGCTACAGCAAAGATATATACCAGTCCACCATAGTCACTGAGGTGAGTATATGTTGCCCAGGGCAGTCATGTGTCACAAACATTTGGCCATGAAGTAGTGAATTGGTAGTACTACACCTAGTATGTTTCTTGCTTAGATAATTACCAGAATCATGTGTATCTAATCAAACATGCATGCCACTGACATTTGATTTGGAATTACAGTATTGGGAATTGTTGAGTGATCATCGTCACTGGGGAGGTGTTAACGGCTTTGGTAATTGCCTGAAACTTCCATTGGCATCAGTGAAAATGTGCAACATCCCCAGCTCCGGTCCTTCTCTTACACTTTTGGGGCAAATTAAATGTTGTTTTTCAGCATGGGTTTGTTACTAGAGCCTTCTGCTGCCACAGGTGCTGTCACTTCAGGAATAATGGGTCTGTTTTCCTGCAGTGGGACCTTGTATGTGACAATGAGTGGAAAACTCCTTTTGCCTCGTCGACTCTTTTTGTGGGTTTCCTGATTGGATCCCTGTTGTCTGGACAGCTTTCTGACAGGTACTGTTTCTCCCTGCAATCACTGTGTTCCGTCCTCGACCTGTAGATTGCATGTGGAAAGTCATACATTATCTGTTACCTCTGCCGACTAAACTGCTGTCCTATGATTGTAGCGCCCTCTGCTGTCAAAGCATAGACTTGTCTTACATCGACAACCCTATTCAATCAAAACTGGTAACCTGATCATTCGTAACTGGTAACCGGATTGATTATGTCTGATACATTTTTTAAATTGTTTTTCTCTATGAAATGTTTGTTTCATTGAACATTATTTTATTTTCCATTTAGGTTTGGGAGGAAGAAAGTTATTTTCGGCTCTCTTGTAGCCCAGTTGGTCTCTGTGCTCATTCAGGCCTTCTCTCCCTCATGGGAGGTTTTCTGCATTATGTTCACATTTGTTGGAGCCTCTCAGATATCCCTCTATATCAGTGCATTTGTACTAGGTAAGCATTGACATTAACTAATTTTATACAAACACAAACTGTTATAATCTATGAAATTCATTGAATAACTTGTAGCAATGTAACGGTGACCATGATCATAAATACAGACCACAGTCAACTTTAATTAGCTGGCCATCAAGTACATTCCATAACACCCAGGTATCATTTGAAAGTTATGCTAGGCATTGCTTCCGTCACTAATGGTGTTTCTTTCGAACAGCATGCCTACAGAATGGCTGGTAGTGAATGAATCAGTAGACATTGTAAACCTCAGTGAAATTAGCTTGATGTTTGATTATTCGTTGGACTTTGTGCCAAGTAATATTCATATAACAAATGACAGCATGTAGAAATCTCAGATTACATATACCGTATTTGGAGTAAAACCATACGTGACTTTAAATGCCCTGTTCATTTGTTTATTAGCCTATTTATTTTTGTGGAATAGAAGGACTACTCTAACAAGGCTAAATATCTGATTAAGGTTTAGAAATTGAACAATAGAGGAGAGAGTGGACGTCCTTGTTGTACCCCTTGACAAATCAAGTACTGTTTACACTAGGACCTCATCTATGCCTATTTACTTTTAAAAGAGGACAAAGATGGGATAATATTTGGTTCAATTGTTTTGCTAAATCATAGACTAAACTTGATCTCAGCAGACATTTAAAAAACATCTAAATAATAATTTCATATAAATTCTCTTCAACAGGAACAGAGGTGTTGAGTAAGTCCATGCGTGAAGTTTTCACTACTCTGGGGGCTTTTCTGCACTACTGTATCGGCTACATGACACTGCCCTGGATCGCTTACGCAATGAGGGAATGGAGAACACTTCTCATAATCCTGTCCAGTGTGTCCGTAGTGTATATCCCATTGTGGTGGTATGTTCTCAGTAAAAATTGTATGTTATAATATTCTGTATGTCTAAAGAAGTATTTATAAAACTTAACCAAAAATATAACGCCATAAAAATACAAGCACTGTTACTCACCTCACTATAAACACTGTCTTTGTCAGGTTCATCCCAGAGTCTCCACGTTGGCTATACTCTCAGGGAAGAGTAGAGGAGGCTGAGGCCATACTGAGAGACGCTGCCAAGAGAAACAGAGTCACAGCACCAGAGGTCATCTTTAAAGACACTAAGGTCAGTTTCACCATTTGTGTTTGTGAAATAAATATAGTTCAGTAATTCAGCTTATAAGAAAGAAACAACATGGCCCAAAGAGCATCTCTGTAGCCCGTTTACACCTGGTGCTAACATGCATCCTTTGTTCCGATCTGATTGTGTCAACATTTTTAGACAGGTGTAGACAATCAAAGGACATATTGTGATCTGATTGTGATTCGATCTTCCTTACCACCTCCAGAGGGAGTCAGGGGCACATGTGTCTGGATGTCTTACAAGTGTAGACAGATCTGGACACTGAAACCATTTAAATCATGCATATAGCCTCCCTCTAAAATCATTGACAGGTGCCACCATTGACTTATGGCATCAATGTTTCAAAATAAATATTATTTTATTATATTAAGAATACCTGTCAAATAACTTGCATACAGTAAGGAACCAGGAAATCTGGTCACATTGCAGACATAGTGGATGGACAAGAGACAAATTTTAATACCATGTGTAGACGCATGTTTGAAAATATGGGCACAATCAGAGTGTGGACAAGATCAGGGCACATATTAGAACCAGGTATAAACTAGGCTCATTACTGTACTTAATGGATGCTTATTTCATAATTTCAACAGTTGGACGTGGCATCTGCACCGAAAAACAAATATAGCATGATTGACGTTCTGAGAACCAGCAACATCAGATGTGTTACATTGATGTGTTTGTTTTTATGGTGAGTGTTATTATCAGAAATAATAATAATAATAGATTGGATTTATATCATATTAGGTTATAGCATAATGTTTTGGTTTGAAGCACTTTGACACACACACACACACACACACACACACACACACACACACACACACACACACACACACACACACACACACACACACACACAATAATTTGTAATGAATAAACTGGTGTTTACTTGATCGTTTTGAGTTTCATTCAAGCCATCTGTGTTGTATCTTTTCAGGATGGCAGTAAACATGGGATATTATGGACTCTCGCTAAACACATCCAATCTGAGTGGAGATCCTTATCTAAATAGTTTCTTATCAGCTCTTACTGAAGTCCCAGCATATGTAGTATCTACAGTGCTCCTCAGGAACTGTCAGAGAAGACCCCTACTGTCAGCTTTCCTCTTAATAGGAGGAGGAATGCTTTTCATGATCCAACTCATCCCTGAGAGTAAGACTTTGAATTTTGATTGTTTAAAATTGTATAATGTTATATAAGATCAAATCGCTAGACGATAAAAGATAATCAAAAATAACGTAACTGATTACCTACGTGACTACTTGGTAATCAAGTTAGATATTTTTTTCTACAGATATAGTGTTTTAATTGTAATAATTGTAAATCAACAAACGAAAATGTGACCGCAGAACTGTGATGCAGAACTGTGATGCAGAACTGTGATGCAGAACTGTGATGCAGAACTTTGCCACCTTTTTATGAAGGTGAGGTCCTGTGATGAAAAACAATATTACTAATAAGCACACAGGTTCAATACATCCTGTGTGAAGCATGGAAATGAGCAAACAGAGACTGCAAAGTACAGCTTGTTTTATTGATGTATTTAATAGCCTTACATAGCCTAAATGATTCAATCAATATTCAAGGTTGAAAACGGAGAGCTCCATACACAACAGTTAACATCTTCAGCGTCAGCGCTCCTACAGCAGTCCTGCAGTGATCCCTCACAACAAGTTACAATGCAATATTAACAATCCTATCAACAAGTTCACAAACAGAAGCATAAAATTTAAGAAGGGCATGCCCAGGGAGAAGGAGAGCAGATCTTGGCGAAATGGGCACGCTTGAGCAACTTCTGATTCGCTACCAGAACTGCTACTACTGGCATTTGAACTGCATGCACATTCACCCCTCCCCTCTTCCCAGGGCACGCCAACCTCATACAGAGAATGGGGAAGATCTGCTGAGCACTGGGTGAATACGTAGGTCAATCACACTCTGAAAAAAAGCTTGTATGCTCACATGTATCTCGATGTCTTTCTCTGTCCTGTAGATCTGCAAGGTGTTGCTATAGCTGTGGAGATGGTTGGGAAGTTTGCCTTCACAATGTCGTTCACCGTGGTCTACATCTACACCGCAGAGATCTACCCTACTGTTGTCAGGAGTGCTGGCGTCGGGGTCTGTTCTTCAGCTGCTCGGATCGGGACTATTGCAGCCCCATACGTCATCTACCTAGGTACAATCACACCTAGTGTTTATACAGTGCATTTGGAAAGTATTCAGACCCCTTGAGTTTTTCCACATTTTGTTATGTTACAGCCTTATTCTAAAATTGATTAAATTAATGTTTTTCCTCATCAAGGAAAAACAAATGTATTAAAAGTAAAAAACAGAAATACCTTATTTACATAAGTATTCAGACCCTTTGCTATGAAACTCAAAATTGAGCTCAGGTGCATCCTGATTCCATTGATTGTCCTTAAGATGTTTCTACAACTTGATTGGGGTCCACCTGTGGTAAATTCAATTGATTGGACATGATTTGGAAAGGCACACACCTGTCTATATAAGGTCCCACGGGTTGGCAGCGCAAGTCAGAGCAAAACCCAAGCCATGAGGTCGAAGGAATTATCCGTAGAGCTCCGAGACAGGATTGTGTCGGAGCACAGATCTGGGGAAGAGTACCAAAATATTTCTGCAGCACTGAAGTTCCCAAGAACATTGTGGTCTCCATCATTCTTAAATGGAAGAAGTTTGGAACCACCAAGACTCTTACTAGAGTTGGCTGCCCGGGCAAACTGAGCAATCGGGTGAGAAGGGCCTTGGTCAGGGAGGTGACCAAGAACACGATGATCACTCTGACAGAGCTCCAGAGTTCCTCTGTGGAGATGGTAGAACTTTTCAGAAGGACAATCATCTCTGTAGCACTCTACCAATCAGTTCTTTATGGTAGAGTGGCCAGATGGAAGCCACTTCTCAGTAAAAGGCACATGACAGCCCACTTGGAGTTTGTCATCAGGCAACTAAAGGTGCTCTCAGACCTTGATAAACAAGATTCTCTGGTCTGACGAAACCAAGATTGAACTCTTTGTCCTGAATACGTGTCATGTCTGGAGGAAACCTGGCATCATCCCTATGGTGGAGCATGGGAGGCAGCATCATCCTGCGGGGGATGTTTTTCAGCGGCAGAGACTGGGAGACTAGTCAGGATCAAGGGAAAGATGAACAGAGCAAAGTACAGAGAGATCCTTGATGAAAACCTTCTCCAGAGCGCTCAGGACCTCAGACTGGGGCCAAAATGTACCTTCCAACAGGACAACAACCCTAAGCACACAGCCAAGACAATGCAGGTGTGGCTTCGGGACAAGTCTTTGAATGTCCTTGAGTGGCCCAGCCAGAGCCCAGACTTGAACCGGACCGAACATCTCTGAAGAGATCTGAAAAGAGCTGTGCAGCGACGCTCCCCATTCAACCTGACAGAGCTTGAGAGGATCTGCACAGAAGAATGGGAGAAACTCCCCAAATACAGGTGTGCCAAGCTTGTAGCGTCATACCCAAGAAGACTCGAGGCTGAAATCACTGCCAAATGTGCAACAACAAAGTACTGATTAAAGGGTCTGAATAAATGTTTAAATTTTTTTTTTAGCGACGAAAGTCTAAAAAAACAGTTATTGCTTTGTCGTTATGGGGTATTGTGTGAAGATTGATGAGGAAAAAACACATTTAATACATTTTAGAATAAGGCTGTAATGTAACAAAATTTGGAAAAAGTCAAAGGGTCTGAATACTCTCCAAATGCCCTGTATACACAATTGGATACTTACAGAGTACAAACCCCATTACAATTTCATTGCACGTCATCCATGCATTCATTGTACCCAAAATCATGTTTTACAATGAATGTTTTTCATAAAAAATATTTTCATCAGTTAATAAGGTCTCTCTGTCTTCATGGACAATGTTCTTTGGTGTTCTCAGGGAGCATTAACAAGTACCTCCCCTACATTATAATGGGAAGTCTGACTGTCACCTCGTCCGCTGTGAACCTCTTCCTGCCTGAGACATTCCGCAAAGAGCTACCAGAGACTGTAGAGCATATGCAGCAATGCAAAGGGTATGCCCTACTCTGAAATACAGCATTGGAATGTTCATTTCAATTAAATGTATTTTATGATAATAACAAATATGAATTTTAAATCCAACTTTAATATCTTCACAGTTTGTGCAAAAAAGAGCCACGGAATGCCAATATCCTGAAGAAAGGAGGTGATACCCCAGCAATATTAAATGAGGTCAAACTCTGATAAGAAACCCTGAATTGACCAATCAGCTCTCCTTAATATGACTCAACAAAACTGTGCAAAGCAGGATACGCTCTATGATAATGTAGACATAATGTGTGGGGCACCAGTTGCTGCAACGCAGGACTGTACCACAGTACAAGCTACCTATTCTGAGGTGACATGGCTATGGAAATGCTTGTACTGTGTAAGTGTGAGGATTCCCGATAGAACAGGGGTTCTATTTTCTGTCAGCAAATAGCAATGTATAACTGCAAAAATACAGCAACAATACTGTATTACCCACAACGGTTGCAGCGAGATTTATCTCAAAACTTATTTTTTTATGATGTCCTTGGCAAAAAAGTATTTCGTCAGCGACCAATTGTGCAAGTTCTCCCACTTAAAAAGATGAGAGAGGCCTGTAATTTTCATCATAGATACACTTCAACTTCAACTATAACAGACAAAATGAGAAAAAAAAATCCTGAAAATCACATTGTAGGATTTATTTGCAAATTATAGTGGAAAATAAGTATTTGGTCAATAACAAAAGTTTATCTCAATACTTTGTTATATACCCTTTGTTGGCAATGACAGAGGTCAAACGTTTTCTGTAAGTCTTCACAAGGTTTTCGCACACTGTTGCTGGTATTTTGGCCCATTCCTCCATGCAGATCTTCTCTAGGGCAGTGATGTTTTGGGGCTGTTGCTGGGAAACACGGACTTTCAACTCCCTCCAAAGATTTTCTATGGGGTTGAGATCTGGAGACTGGCTAGGCCACTCCAGGACCTTGAAATGCTTCTTACGAAGCCACTCTTTCGTTGCCCGGGCGGTGTGTTTGGGATCATTGTCATGCTGAAAGACCCAGCCACGTTTCATCTTCAATGCCCTTGCTGATGGAAGGAGGGTTTCACTCAAAAGCTCACGATACATGGCCCCATTCATTATTTGCTTTACACGGATCAGTCGTCCTGGTCCCTTTGCAGAAAAACAGCCCCAAAGCATGATGTTTCCACCCCCATGCTTCGCAGTAGATATGGTGTTCTTCGGATGCAACTCAGCATTCTTTGTCTTCCAAACACGACGAGTTGAGTTTTTACCAAAATGTTCTATTTTGGTTTCATCTGACCAAATGACATTCTCCCAATCTTCTTCTGGATCATCCAAATGCTCTCTAGCAAACTTCAGACGGGCCTGGACATGTACTGGCTTAAGCAGGGGGACACGTCTGGCGGTGCAGGATTTGAGTCCCTGGCGGCGTAGTGTGTTACTGGTTGGTAGGCTTTGTTACTTTGGTCCCAGCTCTCTGCAGGTCATTCACTAGGTCCCCCCGTATGGTTCTGGGATTTTTGTTCACCGTTCTTGTGATAATTTTTACCCCACAGGGTGAGATCTTGCGTGGAGCCCAAGATCGAGGGAGATTATCAGTGGTCATGTATGTCTTCCATTTCCTAATAATTGCTCCCACAGTTGATTTCTTCAAACCAAGCTGCTTACCTATTGCAGATTCAGTCTTCCCAGCCTGGTGCAGGTCTACAATTTTGTTTCTGGTGTCCTTTGACAGCTCTTTGGTCTTGGCCATAATGGAGTTTGGTGTGTGACTGTTTGAGGTTGTGGACAGGTGTCTTTTATACTGATAACAAGTTCAAACGGGTGTCATTAATACAGGTAGCGAGTGGAGGACAGAGGAGCCTCTTAAAGAAGAAGTTACAGGTCTGTGAGAAATCTTGCTTGTTTGTAGGTGACCAAATACTTACTTTCCACCATAATTTGCAAATAAATTCTTTAAAAATCCTACAATGTTGTCTGTCATAGTTGAAGTGTACCTATGATGAAAATTACAGGCCTCTCTCATCTGTTTAAGTGGGAGAACTTGCACAATTGGTGGCTGACTAAATCATTTTTTGCCCCACTGTTTATTCTTACCTTTACTTTGGGTAACTTTTTGCACTGGAAAAGGCTGTTCAGAAAATAATTGGTTAGACTTGCTTGTTTTTTTGCTCTGAGTTAGACCGCTGTACAGAATATGGTAAAGTGTTTGTAGTGTAGAGGGTTAGGAATTTTTGCTTGAAATAATGTGTTTTTTGAGTATTGTTTTGCTGTGGCACATGGCCAATAATTATTTCTATTAGCATTGCTGGTGAACTAATAATGAGGTATCTTTCTCATTCTAGTAGTGAGTACCGCAAAAAATCGTTGAAAAGTGAATATTTTAATAAACGTTTATTATTGTCAGTTATTGTGATGCGAAGTTTATGCACCATCAAAAGTGTGACCAGACTCATTCATTGAATAAGACTGTAAACTACTACTAGGCAGGGCAAACCCATGTTGGTGATTTCTAATATATCATCAAAATAGATCAATCCCAGCACACTTATGGACTCATTCAATAAGTTTTACCTGGTTAAGTACAATACCATTGGAAATGTATGTTTAAAATTAAATGTACAGTACCAATTAAAAGTTTGGACACAACTACTCATTCCAGTTTTTTTTATTTGTACTATTTTCTACATTATAGAACAATAGTGAAGACATAAAAACTATGAAATAACACATATGGAATCATGTAGTAACCAAAAGAAGTGTTAAACAAATCAAAATATAAAGTAGCCACCCTTTGCATACTCTTGGCATTCTATCAACCAGCTTCATGAGGTAGTCACCTGGAATTAATTTAAATTAACAGGTGTGCCTTGTTGTGTAACCTTTATTTAACTAGGCAAGTCAGTTAAGAATACATTCTTATTTACAATGACAACGCCAAACCCAGACAACTGTGGGCCAATTGTGTGCCGCCCTATGGAACTCCTAACCACAGCCATAGTTGAACCAGGGACTGCAGTGATGCCTCTTGCACTGAAATGCAGTGCCTTAGACCACTGCACCACTCGGGAGCTTGTTAAACGTTAATTTATGGAATGTCTTTCCTTTTTAATGCATTTGAGCCAATCAGTTGAGGTAGGTGTGGTATACAGAAGATAGCCCTATTTGGTAAAAGAACAAGTCCATATTATGGCAAGTACAGCTCAAATAATCAAAGTCCATCATTACTTTACATGAAGGTCAGTTAATAAGGAACATTACAAGAGCTTTGAAAGTTTATTTAAGTGCAATTGCAAAAACCATCAACCTTTAGGATGAAACTGGCACTCATAAGGCTCACCACAGGTAAGGAAGACTCAGAGTTCCCTCTGCTGCAGAGGATAAGTTCATTAGAGTTACCAGCCTCAGAAATGGCAGCCCAAATAAATGCTTCACAGAGTTCAAGTAACAGACACATCTCAACAACAACTGTTCAGAGGAGACAGAGTGAATTATATATATATATATATATATATATATTTCACCAATAAGAGGAAGAGACGTGTGTGGGCTAAGAAACACAAGCAATGGACATTAGACGGGTGGAAATCTGTCCTTTGGTCTGATGAGTCCAAATTTTAGATTTTTGGTTCCAACCGCCGTGTCTTTGTGAGACGCAGAGTAGTTAAAAGGATGATGTCTGCATGTGTGCTTCCCACTGTGAAGCATGGATGAGGAGGTGTGATGGTGTGAGGGTGCTATGCTGGTAACACTGTCTGTGATATATTTAGAAATCAAAGGCACACTTAACTGGCATGGCTACCACAGTATTCTGCAGCGATACGCCATCCCACCTGGTTTAAGCTTAGTAGGACTGTCATTTGTTTTTTAACAGGACAATGACCCGACACACCCCCAGGCTGTGTGAGGGCTATTTGACCAAGAACGAGAGTGATGAAGTGCTGCATCAGATGACTTGGCCTCCACAATGATCTGACCTCAACCAAATTGAGATGGTTTGGGATGAGTTGGACTGCAGAGTGAAGGAAAAGATGCCAACAAGTGCTCAGCCTATGTGGGAACTCCTTCAAGACTGTTGGAAAAGCATTTCAGTTGAAGCTGGTTGAGAGATGCCAAGAGTGTGCAAAGCTGTCATCAAGGTAAATGGTGACTACTTTGAAGAATCAAAAATATAAAATATATTTTGATTTGTTTAACACTTTTTTTGGTTACCACATGATTCCATATGTGTTATTTCATAGTTTTGATGATGTGTTTACTATTAGGTGACAAGCCAAATTTCTTTAGCCTCCTGAGGTTGAAGAGGAGCTGTTGCGCCTTCTTCACCACACTGTTTGTATGGGTGGAACAATTCAGTTTGTCTGTGATGTGTATGCCGAGGAACTTTAAACTTTCCACCTTCTCCACTACTGTCCCTTTGATGTGGATAGGGGGGAGCTTTTCCCTGAAGTCCATGACCATATCCTTTGTTTTGTTGACGTTGAGTGAGAGGTTGTTTTCCTGACACCACACACTACACTCCAAGTGCCCTCACCTGATGGTGATTGCGTCGTCTGTGGACCTGTTGGGGTGGTATGCAAACTGAAGTGGGTCTAGGGTGGCCGGTAAGGTGGAGGTGATATGATCCTTGACTAATCTCTCAAAGCACTTCATGGTGACAGAAGTGAGCGCTACAGGGCGGTAGTCATTTAGTTCTGTTATCTTTGCCTTCTTGGGTACAGGAACAATGGTAGTCGTCTTGAAGCATATGGGGACAACAGACTGGGATAAGGATAGATTGAATATGTCCGTAAATACACCGGCCAGCTGTCCCTACCACATACGTCTCGTGTCTGAGCCATTGAATTGGGACTCCACCCTATACTGGCATTTAGCTTGTTTGATTGCCTTGCGGAGGGAATAACTACAATGTTTATATTCAGTCATATTCCTGGACCTCTTTCCATGGTTAAATGCGGTGGATTGCACTTTCAGTTTTGCGCAAATACCGCCATCCATCCATGGTTTCTGGTTAGGGTAGGTTTTTATAGTCACAGTGGGTACAACATCTCTAATGCACTTCTTTATAAACACACTTTCCAAGTCAGCATATAGAAGGCTGACAGTCTGTGTGATCAAAACAATCTTGAAGTGTGGCTTCCGACTGGTCGGACCAACGTTAAATGGTTCTCGTCACTGGTACATCCTGTTTGATTTTCGGTAGGAGCAAGAAGGCGTCGTGGTCGGATTTACCGAAGCGAGGGTGGGGGACGGCTTTGTATGCATTGCGGAAGTTAGAGTAGCAGTGGTCGAGGGTATTGCCCTTGCGCGTAGCG
Organism: Oncorhynchus masou masou; assembly: GCF_036934945.1. NCBI lineage: Eukaryota > Metazoa > Chordata > Actinopteri > Salmoniformes > Salmonidae > Oncorhynchus > Oncorhynchus masou. The sequence goes on along the minus strand of NC_088223.1, from coordinate 83,980,640 downwards.
CAATCAATATGCTGGTAGAATTTCGGGAGCAATGTTCTCAAATTTGCTTTGTTAAAATCCCCAGCCACAATAAACGCAGCCTAGTCCAGTGAAGTTCTTGATGGCTGTCTTGGTGTCTGCTTGAGGGGAAATGTACACAGCTGTGACTATAACTGATGAGAATTCTCTAGGTAGGTAAAATGGCCAGCATTTAATTGTAATAATTTCTAGGTCGGGTGAACAGAAGGACTTGAGTTCCTGTATTTTGTTATGATTACACCATGAGTTGTTAATCATGATGTCACGTTCTGACCTTAGTTCCTTTGTTTTGTCTTTTGTTTTAGTATGGTCAGGGCGTGAGTTGGGTGGGATGTCTATGTTAGTTTGTCGATGATGTCTATTTCTGTGTTTTGCCTGTTATGGTTCTCAATCAGAGGCAGCTGTCAATCGTCGTCCCTGATTGAGAACCATATTTAGGTAGTCTGTTTTCCATTGTGTTTTGTGGGTGGTTGTTTTCTGTCTTTGTGTGTCTACACAAGACAGAACTGTTCCGGTTGTTTCTTTGTTGTTTTGTTATTCAGTGTTCAGTTTACTTTATTAAAAAGATGAACATGTACCATGCTGCGCATTGGTCCTCACCTTCTTCCCAAAACAGCCGTTACAGAACCACCCACCACCAAAGGACCAAGCAGCGTGGTAACGGGCAGCTGCAGCAACAGCGGCTGAAATCGCAAGACTCCTGGACATGGGAGGAGATTTTGGACTTCAAGGGACCCTGGGCACAGGCTGGAGAATATCGCCGCCCCAAGGCTAAGCTGGAGGCAGCGAAAGCCGAGAGGCGGTGGTATGAGGAGGCAGCACGGCAGCGCGGCTGGAAGCCCGAGACGCAGCCCCAAAAATGTATTGGGGGGGTCACACGGGGAGTGTGGCTAAGTCAGGTAGGAGACCTGAGCCAACTCCCAGTGCTTATCATCGAGAGAGAGGGACCGGGCAGGCACCGTGTTATGCCGTAAGGCGCACGGTGTCCCCGGTGCACGTACATAGCCCGGTGCAGTACATTGCAGTGCCTCGTATCGGCCGGGCTAGATTGGGCATCGAGCCAGGTGCCATGAAGCCGGCTCAGCGCATCGGGTCTCCAGTGCGTCTCCTCGGACCTGTGTACATGGCACCAGCCCATTCACATGGTGTCCCCGGTTCGCCAGCACAGCCCAGTGCGGCTATTCCACCTCGCTGCACTGGCTTGGCTACGGGGAGCATTCAGCCAGGTAGGGTTGAGCAGGCTCGGTGCTCGAGACCTCCAGTGCGCCTCCACAGTCCGGTCTTTCCAGTGCCGCCTCCACGCACCAGCCCTCCGGTGGCAGCCCACGCACCAGGCTGTCTCTCCGTCTCCTTTCTACAGGCAGCTGTCAATCGTTGTCCCTGATTGAGATCATATTTATGTAGCCTGTTTTCCATTGTGTTTTGTGGGTGGTTGTTTTCAGTCTTTGTGTGTCTACACCTGACAGAACTGTTCCGGTTGTTTCTTTGTTGTTTTGTTATTCAGTGTTCAGTTTACTTTATTAAAAAGATGAACACGTACCACACTGCGCATTAGTCCTCACCTTCTTCCCAAGACGGCCGTTACACATGAAGCATACAAACCCACCTTTTCTCTTCCCAGAGAGGTGTTTATCTCTGTCAGCACAATGCGTTGAGAAGCCCGGTGGCTGAACCGATTCTGACAACATATCCAGAGAGAGCCATGTTTCCATGAAACAGAGAATGTTACAATCTCTGATGTCTCTCTGGAAGGCAACCCTTGCTCGAATTTTGTATACCTTGTGGTCAAGAGACTGGACATTGGCTAGTAGTATACTCGGGAACGGTGGGTGATGTGCACGTCTACGGAGCCTGACCAGTTCGCCACTTCATCGGCCCCTTCTGCGGCGCCGTTGTTTTGGGTCGACTACTGGAATTAGATCCATTGTCCTGGGTGGTGGTCCGAACAGGGAATCCGCTTCGGGTATCGTATTCCTGGTCGTACTGTTGGTAAGTTGACGTTCTTATATCTAATAGTTCTTCCCGGCTGTATGTAATAAGACTTAAGGTTTCCTGGGGTAACAATGTAAGGAATAATGCAAAAAAACTATGTAAGGAATAATATAAAAAACAAAATACAGCATAGTTTCCTAAGAACTCGAAGCGAGGCGACAATCTCTGTTGGCGCCATCTTGTCTTGAACTCACTGAAGTCAGTGATTTCCCTGTTCCGAGTTTCCACCTGTTTTGAATGCCATGCTGGATTGACAGCATGACCAATGTTGAATGTTTATCCTTTTAAGCTTGGAAAAAGAGACCCAGACTTGGACCACACATCCACTCTACTGAATAGCAGGCTAGTGATTGCTTTGCAATAGTTGCAGTTAGCCACTGATTCCTTCCAATCCACTCATAGTTGAATTTGCGATTTCCAACTTGTTGTATAATGTAGTTGACATGATTAGTCCAATCAAAGCTACTGTAGATAGTGTGTTTTAATGTGGTTTTATCTGTGGACAATGACCATGAGCGTTCTTGGATGGGCACTTTTAATGTAACTCTTTGGGTTTAGAGTTACTTCTAATGTAACTCTAAACCCATAGAGCTTGAATTTTATAGCTTTCCCTGTAGATTTTGAGGTGACGTAGTGTCCCCAGGAGTGACAAAACACTGAGCCAACTAAGTTAAGAACAAATTCCTATTTACAATGACGGCCTAGCCCAGCAAAACCCGGACGATGATGGGCCAATTGTGCGCCGCTCTATGAGACTCCCAATCACAGCTGGAAGTGATTCAGCCTGGATTTGAACCAGGGACTGTAGTGTTGCCTCTTCAACTGAGATGCTGTCTAAGGTCTGTTAGGATCACCAGTTTATTTTAAGAATGTGAAATAATAGAGTGAATGATTTATTTTATCTATTATTTCTTTCATCACATTCCCAGTGGGTCAGAAGTTAAAATACACTCAATTAGAAATTGGTAGCATTGCCTTGAAATTGTATAACTTCGGTCAAATGTTTCGAGTAGCCTTCCACAAGCTTCCCACAATAAGTTGGGGGAATTTTGGCCCATTCCTCCTGACAAAGCTGGTGTAACTGAATCACGTTTGTAGGCCTCCTTGCTTGCACACGCTTTTTCAGTTATGCCCACAAATTTTCTATAGGATTGAGGTCAGGGCTTTGTGATGGCCACTCCAATACCTTGGATTTGTTGTCCTTAAGCCATTTTGCCACAACTTAGGAAGAATGCTTGGGGTCATTGTCCATTTGGAAGACCCATTTGTGACCAAGCTTTAACTTCCTGACTGATGATTTGAGATATTGCTTCAATATATCCACATCATTTTTTCCCCTCATGATGTCATTTATTTTGTGAAGTGCACCAGTCCCTCCTGCATCAAAACATCCCCACAACATGATGCTGCCACCCCTGTGCTTCAAGGTTGGGATGGTGTTCGTTGGCTTGCAAGCCTCCCCCTTTTTCCTCCAAACATAACGATGGTCATTCTGGCCAAACAGTTCTATTTTTGTTTCATCAGACCAGAGGATATTTCTCCAAAAAGTACGATCTTTGTCCCCATGTGCAGTTGCAAACCGTAGTCTGGCTTTTTTATGGCAGTTTTTGAGCAGTGGCTTCTTCCTTGCTGAGCGGCCTTTCATGTTATGTCGATATAGGACTCGTTTTACTGTGGATATAGATAAGTTGTACCTGTTTCCTCCAGCATCTTCACAAGGTCCTTTGCTGTTGTTCTGGGATTGATTTGCACTTTTCACACCAAAGTATGTTCATCTCTAGGAGACAGAACACGTCTCCTTCCTGATCGTTATGACGGCTGCGTGGTCCCATGGTGTTTATACTTGTGTACTACTGTTTGTACAGATGAACGTGGTACCTTCAGGCATTTTGAAATTGCTCCCAAGGATGAACCAGACTTGTGGAAGTCTACAATTTCTTCCCAGCCTGGTGCAGGTCTACAATTTTGTTTCTGGTGTCCTTTGACAGCTCTTTAGTCTTGGCCATAGTGGAGTTTGGTGTGTGACTGTTTGAGGTTGTGGACAGGTGTCTTTTATACTGATAACAAGTTCAAACAGGTGCCATTAATACAGGTAACAAATGGAGGACAGAGGAGCCTCTTAAAGAAGAAGTTACAGGTCTGTGAGAGCCAGAAATCTTGCTTGTTTGTAGGTGACCAAATACTTATTTTCCACCATAATTTGCAAATAAATTCATTAAAAATCCTACAATGTGATTTTCTGGATTTTTTTTGTTGTCATTTTGTCTGTCATAGTTGAAGTGTACCTATGATGAAAATTACAGGCCTCTCTCATCTTTTTAAGTGGGAGAACTTGCACAATTGGTGGCTGACTAAATATGTTTTTGTCCCACTGTATATGTTGATGTCTATAATAGATATAAAGGCTGTTAAGATATTCATGTTTCAAGAAAGGAGTGTATATATTTGGCCTGGCAAAGTCCTCACTGTCCAAGACTGAGTCAAGACTGAGTACAAATGTATCCAACACTGAGACACTCAATATGTGGTTTTGAGACCATACTACTACAACACTGCCTCAATACCACACCAGTGCACTGGTTGCCGGCTTATCGACTCATCGCACGGCCCAATCAGCCACTCAAAATGGTCTTGAGTGCCATCAAATCTGCCCAATTAGCTGATTCGCTTTCCAAACACCCGCTCTTTTCGACACACCCACTCGCCTATACTCGGTCGCCATATTGAGCTGGAGCTACCCATACTTGAAAAAATCTGGCGCTGTCAGACTTATAGTTTTTCTTTTAATCGGTAAAAACTTAAATAAAAACATGAAATGATGCCATTCAGTGTCTATGGGACGGTAACGTCCTACCTGGCCAACATCCGGTGAAACGGCAGAGTGCCCAATTCAAACTAAATTACTATAAATATTAAACTTTCATGAAATCACAAGTGCAATACATCTAAATAAAGATGAACTTGTTAATCCAGCCAAGGTGTCAGATTTCAAAAAGGCTTTACGGCGAAAGCAAACCATGTGATTACCTGAGGATAGTGTCCAGCACACAAATGCATAACAAGTCATTTTCAACCACGGCATCATAGGTACACTTCAACTATGACAGACAAAATGACAACGACTTGAAAGTTAGAAATAGCGATATAATATAAGCCTTACCTTTGAAGATCTTATTCTGTTGGCACTCCAAAAGGTCTCAGTTACATTACAAATGGTCCTTTTGTTAGATACATTTCTTCCTTATATCCATAAAAACTCAGTTTAGCTGGCGCACTTCAGTCAATAATCCACTCGGTTTCACTCCGTCAAAATGCATACAAAATGAATCCCAAACGGTACCAATAAATTTATCCAAACAAGTCAATCAACGTTTATAATTAATCCTTGAGTACCCTAATACGCAAATAAACAACAACATTTAAGACGGAGAGTTGTTATTGTCTTTACTGGAGATAAACAAAAAGAATGCGCTCTCTCGGCCATGCGCTTACAGCCAAAATGGGAGCCACTTAAAAAAACTACAACTTCTCCCTCATTTTTTTCCAAACAAACGGCCTGAAACTCTTTCCAAAGACTGTTGACATCTAGTGGAAGCCCTAGGAACTGCAATCGGGGACGATTTCGCCCTATTATAAAAGTGCCAGGCATTGAAATCAGTGGTATGCTGAATTCTTTTTATTTTTATGGTTTGTCCTCAGGGTTTCGCCTGCCATTTCAGTTCTGTTATACTCACAGACATTATTTTAACAGTTTTAGAAATTAAAGTGTTTTCTATCCAGATCTACCATTTATATGCATATTTTAGCTTCTGGGCCTGAGTAGCAGGCAGTTTACTTTGGGCATAATTTTCATCCGGACGTCAAAATACTGCCCCCTATCCCAAAGAAGTTAAGAGGTTGCTGTCAAACAGGCTGCTTATTATGCATAAGTGACTCTTTGGCTCAATCTGATCCTAATGCACACTCACTTGTCTGTTGCTTTTACAGAGCAAACTCTGACATGTGTCTCAGCCAATCATTAACTAGGTCTGGGAAGGTGTGTGAGATAAGGCTGCAGTTAGAGTGTCGTTGAGGTGGGCCCCTCTGGCCCCCTTCCCAGACGTTTCATCCCTCTTCAACTGTTGTCCTTACATCAAGGTTGAATTCCACCACCAGTGGACAGCGACATCCTATAATAAATTAACCCTCACTTTTAATGACCGTCCAATACATTACCAATACCGAGTGGGGCAATTCAAGGTGCAATGATATGTTATCTACCTGCTTTCAAGAGGGGTTGGTGCATGAAAGGAGAGAGCTCTGCTGTTTGTTGACGGTGTCTTATGGTGTTAGATGATATCCGACAACACTACAACAATGTCTGGAGCAGCTATAAAATGCAGGCAGTTTTCTGCAAGTGAATAAGTGACTGGACTCAAAGGTCAACTGAACACAGCAGCAACATGAGAGATTACGATGGAATCACAGCTTTCTTGGGAACATGGGGACCCTTTCAGCGGACAATCTTCTTGGCATTGGCCATCAGTATCCTGCCCAATGGGTTTACTGGTATTTATATAGTGTTTGTAGGTGATACACCGCCACATGAATGCTATGTTCCTGAGAAGTATAATATCAGTGAGATGTGGAGAAATGTGACCATCCCAATGGAGACAATAAATGGTGCATCGCAGCATAGCTCTTGCTCACGGCTCAAAGTGGAGACAGTTAGAAACTACTCTATCCTAAATATCATTCCAAATGTGGATGTCAACGTGAGTGAAATTGAGCTGGAAAGTTGCTTGGACGGTTGGAAATACAGCAAAGACGTCTACCAGTCAACATTCGTCACCGAGGTGAGAAATGTATTGCAAATCAATGCAAACATTATTAGCTATTCCCAAAGACCAAAACAATTCTTTGTGATAAAAAGAGTATGTAAAACAAATACGTGAATGATGAACTTTAAATGCTTACACAAACACTTCGGATTGCACTGTTGGGTTACCCAAACCCTTACAACAACAAATTACAGTACAGTACATTGCAGTTATGTTATAGTTGTACTGCAATTACTGCATCCAGAAACAAACCTCTGTTTTACTTTGCTGTCTAGTGTCGTAATTTAGCAATTCACCTGAGTTTATTTTGCAGTTATAGTGCAATTACTGCCGTTTAAAATAGCACTGTAACTGCACTTTCACTTTTTGTAAAAGGAGAGAAAGGGCATTTCTGTAATTTAGGAAATATGTGTATTTTGCAGTGGGATGTGGTGTGTGATAATGCATACAAAGTTCCCTTGACCACTTCAATTCACTACTTTGGTGCGCTGGTGGGAACGTTCATCTCTGGCCAGCTGTCTGACAGGTCTGTAATGTATACTGTGTACGTCAGTCCCGATAGAGAATCATCTCAGACAATGTGACCTTACATCATTTTCCATCAACAGGTTTGGAAGAAAGCCAACACTCTTTACTATGATGATAATCCAGAGTGTGGCCACTTTCGCACAAATATTCTCCCCAAACTGGCAGGCATTCACTATTTTTTTCTTCTTTGCTGGTGCTGGATCAGTCTCAAACTACGTCATAGCGTATGTTCTTGGTAGGTTCAAAATAAGCATATCTTGTATCTGCAGTATTTCTTGCACATTTGGTAAATTTACTGAACTTGCATATCTGGTCTTCAGGGACAGAAATACTGAGCCCTGGAGCTCGTGTGGTATTCTCCGCTCTTGGAGTGTTCCTGAGCTCTGCCATTGGCTACATGTTCATGCCGGCTGTGGCATACTTCATCCGTGATTGGAGGTGGTTGCTGGTTCCCATGACAGGCTCTGGAATAATATACTTCCCACTATGGTGGTAAGCATAATGAATTCCCACAGGAATGTGTTTGCCGCAAAACCTTCTACTATGTTAATGCTCTGTGTACTCTTCTTTTAGCGATGGTACTTCTTATCTCTGTCAAATACAAACATTAGCCCGATTTAACATAGGGCCTCAGTAACGTTTATATAACTGTGCATATGTATTGGTATAGGTTCATCCCAGAGTCTCCCAGATGGCTGCTCTCTCAGGGAAGAGTGGAGGAGGCTGAGGCCATACTGAGAGACGCTGCCAGGAGGAACAGAGTCACAGCACCAGAGGTCATCTTCACTCCCGCAGAGGTGAGCAAGCTTACTTAGCTACAGTTAGCTTGCATCATTTAATAAAATAAACCTTCCCAGGGATATGGAGTAACAAAAACCATATATAGAGGAATTACAAAAAAGTGCCTGTCTTTGATTCCCATGTAAAAATGTTAATATCTTTTTAGGCACCTATCCAGTTGAAGTCAAAGTCCTTTTTGCTGGTGCTGCAATACATAAACTGAATGAAGTTGATTAATAACCATTGTTAAATCATTTGAGAGACTAATGCATCCCTTCCTATTTTATGGTGTAATCCAGGTCATTCATCAGACAACTTGACCACTCACTCTGGCCTGACTCTAGTTTAGGTTTCTGAAGTGTTATTGTTTAACCAATGCAGTGTAGAACTGCAGAATAATGAAAGTGAGAAGGTGGACTCTGTGCTTACGGCGATGAAGGAAAGACACGGGGAATAAATACAGGGGCAATCTACTCTTAGCAATTTCATCCATTATGCATTTTGCTCTTCTGAATGATGTATCCTAATGATGATCCTAATGATGACTTATCTCCAGGTAGAAGATGCTCTGGCCATGAAGGACAAGAAACACAACATTCTGGATGTCATGAGGAGCAGCAATATGCTTTCAATTATAATTCTGTGTTCCCTTCTGTGGTAAATCTTAGCATCTGTTAACACAAATCCTACACAATCTTAAAGGAAAACTCCCCCACCCAAAAACTTTTTGGGGGTATTTGTTTCATTAGTCCATTGTTGACAAAGTCCCAAAATGTTTTGCTTGTCAGCAATCATGATATGTAACTTTCAAAATACAGAAATCCTCACATGATGCAATTTGCATCATATGACACAAAACACAGCATCATATTATGCAAAATGCAAAGTACGGGATGACTTCTTTATTTTGAAAGTTACATATCTTGAAAACTTGATTGCTGACAAGAAAAATATGTTGGGACTTTGTCAACAATGGACTAATGAAACAAATACCAAAAACGTTTTGAGTAGAATTGTCATTTAATGACTGAATATTACTTTGAATTTTACTTTGTTTGTGTCTGTTCGTCTACAGTTGAAGTTGGAAGTTTACATACACCTTAGCCAAATACATTTAAACTCAGTTTTTCACTATTCCTCACATTTAACCCTAGTAAAAATTCCCTGTTTTAGGTCAGCACTTTACTTTAAGAATGTGAAATGTCAGAATAATAGTAGAGAGAATGATTTATTTCAGCTTTTATTTCTTTCATCACATTCCCAGTGGGCTAGAAGTTTACATACACTCAATTAGTATTTGGTAGCATTGCCTTTTAAATTGTTTAACTTGGGTCAAACGTTTCGAGTAGCCTTCCACAAGCTTCCCACAATGAATTGGGTGAATTTTGGCCCATTCCTCCTGACAGAGCTGGTGTAACCAAGTCAGGTTTGTAGGCCTCCTTGCTCGCACACGATTTTTCAGTTATGCCCACACATGTTCTATGGGATTGAGGTCAGGACTTTGTGATGGTCACTCCAATACTTTGACTTTGTTGTCCTTAAGCCATTTTGACACAACTTTGGAAGTATGCTTGGGGTCATTGTTCATTTGGAAGACCCATTTGCGACCAAACTTCCTGACTGATTTTCTTCCCTCATGATGCCATCTATTTTATGAAGTGCACCAGTCCCTCCTGCAGCAAAGCACCCCCACAACATGAGGCTGCCACCCCCGTGCTTCATGGTTGGGATGGTGTTCTTCGGCTTGCAAGCCTTCACCTTTTTCCAAACATAACGATGGTCAATATGGCCAAACAGTTCTATTTTTGTTTCATTAGACCAGAGGGCATTTCTCCAAAAAGTATGATCTTTGTCCCCATGTGCAGTGGCAAACCATAGTCTGGCTTTTTATGCCGGTTTTGGAGCAATGACTTCGTCCTTGCTGAGCGGCCTTTCAGGTTACATCGATATAAGACTTGTTTTACTGTGGATATACGTGGTACCTTCAGGCGTTTGGAAATTTCTCTCAAGGGTGAACCAGACTTGTGGAGTTCTTTGCTGATTTATTTTGATTTTCCCATGTCAAGCAAAGAGGCACTGCATTTGAAGGTAGGCCTTGAAATACATCCACAGGTACACCTCCAATGGACTATGTCAATTAGCCTATCAGAAGCTTCAAAAGCCATGACATCATTTTCGTGAATTTTCCAAGCTGTTTAAAGGCACAGTCAACTTAACGTATGTAAACTTCTGACCCACTGGAATTGTGATACAGTGAATTATAAGTGAAATAATCTGTCTGTAAATAATTGTTGTAAAAATGACTTGTGTCATGCACAAAGTAGATGTCCTAACCGACTTGCCAAAACTATAGTTTGTTAATAAGAAATTTGTAGAGAAGTTGAAAAACGAGTTTTAATGACTCCAACCTAAGTTTATGTAAACTTCCGACTTCAACTGTAATTCATTCAACTTGTATATTTTATTTCCCTCTGCAGGATTATCATCACATGTGGCTACTTCGCCCTGATTTTGAACACCTCCAACCTCAGTGGAAATCCGTATATCAACTGCTTCCTGTCTGGAGCTGCAGAAGTGCCAGCCTATTTCATTGCCCTGTTGCTGCTCAGATACTGTCCCAGACAGTTTTGCCAGTCCTCCACTCTCTTCCTAGGGGGAGCTGTTATTCTCTTCATTAACATGGTCCCAACAGGTAAAATTCATTGACCGTCTCAGAGGGAGACCTCATTTACAGATCTTTATAAACATCACCTAATTTACACCTGATTGTCTCTCTATGTTTCAGACCTCCCAGGAGTGGCTATTTTCCTGGAGATGGTGGGGAAGTTTGGCATCACGGCAGCATTCTGTGTAGTGTACGCAGTCACGTCGGAACTCTTCCCCACTGTGGTGAGAAACATGGCCATGGGGACGTGCTCCATGGCAGCACGCATCGGAACCATCATCTCACCCTTCATCATCTACCTCGGTAAGACCAATCAATCAGTTAATTCATCAATCATCAATGTCAATATTGGACTGTTAAAGTATACAGTGCCTTGCGAAAGTATTCGGCCCCCTTGAACTTTGCGACCTTTTTCCACATTTCAGGCTTCAAACATAAAGATATAAAACTGTATTTTTTGTGAATCATCAACAACAAGTGGGACACAATCATGAAGTGGAACGACATTTATTGGATATTTCAAACTTTTTTAACAAATCAAAAACTGAAAAATTGGGCGCGCAAAATTATTCAGCCCCCTTAAGTTAATACTTTGTAGTGCCACCTTTTGCTGCGATTACAGCTGTAAGTCTCTTGGGTTATGTCTCTATCAGTTTTGCACATCGAGAGACTGAAATTTTTTCCCATTCCTCCTTGCAAAACAGCTCGAGCTCAGTGAGGTTGGATGGAGAGCATTTGTGAACAGCAGTTTTCAGTTCTTTCCACAGATTCTCGATTGGATTCAGGTCTGGACTTTGACTTGGCCATTCTAACACTAGATATGTTTATTTTTGAACCATACCATTGTAGATTTTGCTTTATGTTTTGGATCATTGTCTTGTTGGAAGACAAATCTCTGTCCCAGTCTCAGGTCTTTTGCAGACTCCATCAGGTTTTCTTCCAGAATGGTCTTGTATTTGGCTCCATCCATCTTCCCATCAATTTTAACCATCTTCCCTGTCCCTGCTGAAGAAAAGCAGGCCCAAACCATGATGCTGCCACCACCATGTTTGACAGTGGGGATGGTGTGTTCAGGGTGATGAGCTGTGTTGCTTTTACGCCAAACATAACGTTTGGCATTGTTGTCAAAAAGTTCCATTTTGGTTTCATCTGACCAGAGCACCTTCTTCCACATGTTTGGTGTGTCTCCCAGGTGGCTTGTGGCAAACTTTAAACAACACTTTTTATGGATATCTTTAAGAAATGGCTTTCTTCTTGCCACTCTTCCATAAAGGCCAGATTTGTGCAATATACGACTGATTGTTGTCCTATGGCTGCATCTCTGATCAGTATTCTCCTTGTATGAGCTGAAAGTTTAGAGGGACAGCCAGGTCTTGGTAGATTTGCAGTGGTCTGATACTCCTTCCATTTCAATATTATCGCTTGCACAGTGCTCCTTGGGATGTTTAAAGCTTGGGAAATCTTTTTGTATCCAAATCCGGCTTTAAACTTCTTCACAACAGTATCTCGGACCTGCCTGGTGTGTTCCTTGTTCTTCATGATGCTCTCTGCGCTTTTAACGGACCTCTGAGACTATCACAGTGCAGGTGCATTTATACGGAGACTTGATTACAGCCAGGTGGATTGTATTTATCATCATTAGTCATTTAGGTCAACATTGGATCATTCAGAGATCCTCACTGAACTTCTGGAGAGAGTTTGCTGCACTGAAAGTAAAGGGGCTGAATAATTTTGCACGCCCAATTTTTCAGTTTTTGATTTGTTAAAAAAGTTTGCAATATCCAATAAATGTCGTTCCACTTCATGATTGTGTCCCACTTGTTGTTGATTCTTCACAAACAAATACAGTTTTATATCTTTATCTTTGAAGCCTGAAATGTGGCAAAAGGTCGCAAAGTTCAAGGGGGCCGAATACTTTCGCAAGGCACTGTATATATTCAATCTTGTAAGACCTGGATCACTACCCATTCCGTTGTTCAGTAGAGATTAACAAGATTGAGTGGATGTATTCGACAATGTCGTTCACTGTTAATTTGGTTTTCTGATGTTCAGACCTCTCCGTTGATATTGAACATGTCTGTTTTATTTATTTGCAGGAAATTACTACAAGTACCTACCATACATATTGATTGGTAGCCTTGCAATACTTGGGGGTCTGTTCTGCTTCATTTTACCTGAGAGTTACGGCAAGGTTTTACCAGAGACCATCTTACAGATGCAGCATATCAAAGGGTGAGTTTGACTGTCCGTCCGTCTCTACGTACATTCCTCCATCCATCTTGATGAAGAATTGTTTCAAACATGCGTTTTCATCTTTTCTACAGGTGTCGATGCAACACAGACCAAGACACAGAAAACGTAGATAGCAAATCAGAGTATAGGAAGGAATCTAAATTGTAAATCTTGTACTTCTAAGCTAACATATGGAATTGTTTGTACATGGTCATACCATGGATCATTTAACTATTCGATTTTGAATTTTAGGACCCATTTAGGTATGAAAGAATATACTGTATATAAAAAAGTTAGTTGATAAAATATTGAAATTTGGCCTTAACTACTCTAACCCATGGAAACACAATGAATTACACATTCATAAACGGCAAAAAAGACAGTCAAAAAATAAAAAATAAGGAATAAGGTTTTGAAGTGTCTGTCCTAAATCTAGGAGATATAAGAAATTCAGGAAATATATATATTTTTTTACAAATACTTCCATTCATTTGTATGGGTTACCTTAAGACTAGTCCCGTGACACTTATGGGGGTCGTAAAGCAAAACGGAGAACACCATCATGTTCATGAGATTCCCCTTGCCACAGTCCTACAGTATAAGCTTGTAGCCCAAATGGATCATACACTGCAGACAGAAGTTGGCACATCAGCATTACCAAATTCAGATGAGTCATGTGGAGCTTGTGGGGGTCACAGAGAAAGATGGAGAACCATTGTGTATGTGAGACGTTTTCGTGAGAAGAGCGATTTTCAGGATGTATCAAGGTCTGACAAACACTGCTGTAGCTCGGCCACTTTCCTCTGCAGATGCGGAAGGACAACATAGCCTGATGATGTGGATTGAGAAACAACCCAATGCAAAATACATACAGTATCTCTAGCATACACAGACAGATTTTGATGGGGATTATTATGTAACTTCGATTGATGCACAGGTGCTTCAAAAGAATGTTAAGGATTTTTATATGAATGTACTGTACACCGAAACATCATACAACCAGCAGGCAAAACGAATGGTGAAGTTACAAAACTTATCACAGCATTTGGACATTAATCGTGAAGAGGTTAAAAGATAAAGACAAGTTCCTCTTGAATTAATGTGGATGCCTGGCTAAGACAAGATAACTACATAACTCTTGAGTTATGCATGAAGAGTCCTATAACCTTGTAGCACTATTGTTAGAGAGGGGTAAAGATAAAGATTTTGTTCAGGCGCCAGGCAGGTATTAACCCCGCCGAAAGGAAAAGAGTTGGATTGATAGAGTAGCACTACCACAGACACACACATCAGCAGAAGAGACTGCCTTGAGTGTAGCTTGTTTTCCAGATAGCCAGTGGAGAGAAAAGATAAGACACACCATATGAAACACACATCACAGCACAGGGGTAACCCAACCAATAATACCTCATACAATAATAACGGCAGAGAAATTTAACGGCAACGTCCTAGAAACAATTTACAAGAAAGAACTCAGTTATCAACATTAGAGGATTTGCAATAATCTGTATTACCTCCCAGTGGAGGAGTGCAGAGGGTTTGAATGGGGGGAGAGGGTATGGGTGTTCATAGACAAAACCAAGGCTTTAATTAAAATGCCCAAAATCTTCTCGGCCACATATCAATAGTACCACATCGCATCAATACAGTTCAAATAACAATACACAATAAACTCGCAAAGCAACCTCCCTTTAACTAAAATGATAATCCAGCGACACTGAACATCAAAGGGAAGCACATTGGTGAAAAAAAAGTCTGCTGCAGTGAAAAGCCCAATAGTGGGAAGCGAGAGAGGAGGTCTTAGCTGTTGACTTCAGGCTTGAAATTGCACTGTCTGTCCAGCTTATGGTTTGTTTGTTGCATGTCAAAGCTTTGCAACAATGTTGCTACTAATCCATGCGATCAATAACCGGTGCAGTCCCAAAAGTGAACAACCACGACCTAGAGCGTTAACACCAGTGATCGGGTTAAAGACTATACAAACTAAGCACTCTGAAAATAAACAAGACTTCTGCCTCGTTGCACACACTGTCAAACTGCCATGCCAACCAGGAGTGTTTTACAGAGAGCCGGAAGAGCTATCTATATTTCCTCTTTTCTGACTGCTGATGCACTCTTAAAGTGGCAGTGCATGGTAAAGGCTCCGTGGTGGATTTCATCACACTCCTCCCCCCATGATAAAACAAAGCCTGTAGAAACAGAGATGATGAAGACTTTGGCAGGTTCATGTTCCTGCTACACAAAACCAGGGAAGTCCTCATCATCAGAGTCCTCCAAGAAGAGGTCCTGCAGATGTTGCTTTTGCCTGCGATCCAGCTCTTCTGCCGTTATGTAGCAGGGCTTTAGGTCAACAACATGCACCGTTCAGTGGCCTCAACTGCTACACCATACGATATGGACCTTTCCATCGCGAAGCTAGCTTGGCAGTGAACTGCTTGGACGACTTGGATAGATGATGAGAATGGACCCAGACACGAGACTGGGGTGGGAAAAACACGCTCGTCTATGTTTGTTATAGTTTCTGAGCTGCCGTTGTTTGGCTTTGATTCTGCTGGCCTCCACTCTGGCAAGCAAGGTGAGGTGGTGTTGGACTGCCTCAAACCCTGGGCAGTCAGGTGAAACGTTGAAACTTTGCAAGACTCTGTTCATCGGACCTTTTAGTGGTCTTCCCAGATGGAGTTTGGCGGGATTGACCCCAGAAGTCTCCTGGACCGCAGAATTCAGCGCAAGGCAAAACTCAGGAAGATGCGAATCCCACCTGTGTGCTGATCCCCCATGAATGAAGCAATCATTCCCTTCAGGGTTCGGTTTACCCTCTCGGTCAGGTTGGTCTGAGGATGGTAGGCCGTGGTCAGCTTGGCAACTACACCCCAGTAAGTACAGAGGTCTTTGTATATTCCTGCTATGAACTGCGTACCTCGTTCAGAGAGAATTTGGTCCTGAATCTCAAATCTGGTAAAGACCTCCCTTCACAGAATTAGAGCAATGGCTGATGCAGTGGCTTTGCGGAGTGGAAACAACTCCACCCAGTGTGTGTAGTAGTCCACTACCACCAATAAAAATGAATCCCGGGTCCCCCGGCTGGGAGGAAAAGGTCCCATGAGATCAATTCCCAGCATTTCATTGAGATGGTTCACCATGGTCTGCTGCAGTTTCCCGGCAGGTCTGTCAATGTCTGGTTTGTACTTCTGGCAGACTTCACACGGTTGTACAAACATCTTGGTATCAACCCACATGCCTGGCCATTAAGCCACCTCTTGTAATCTTTGGTAAGTCTTAAGAACTTCAAGGTGGCCAATCATGGGGTTGGCATGATACGCTTGGATCATCTGGTCACTCAAATGTCTGCATGCCAGGTCGCAGTTGTAAATGAGAACTTGTTCTCAACTGGCCTCAACCTGATTACAGAATGGTGAAATAAAAAAATGAAGTAAAAAATGTAGAGGGGATGAAGATGCGGTAATGAGTGCTGTGTGATCCATCTCCTCTTGGAGTTTTTTGATACACTTTATCCTGAATTATGCTGAACTTCTCGTTGAAGCGACTCTTCAAGTCGCCTTCAGACTCACTCTTGTGGATTGCCATGATGGCGGCATCCTTCTGCTGTGCTCTCCACACATTCTCATCATCCAGAAGGAAGGATTCATCCAGACACTTAGCTGTAGTGTAAGTGCTGCATAAGGGAGGACAAACATTGGCAGACTCTGTAATCCGAGAAAGGGAATCTGGTAGAATATTCAGTTTTCCTTTGCGATATTCAATGATGAAGTCCAACATCTGCAGTCTGATAGACCAGCAAATAAGATGGCTGTTGGTCTTGCCTGATGCCAGAACCCACTGTGGTCTGTGACAACGTGGAAGACCTTCGACTCCAAGTAGTAGCTCCATTTCTCCAAAGCTCAGACCACATCGAGGCACTCCCTTTAACTTCTTGCGACGAGCAATCCCGTCTCCGGGATCCTATTTATAGCTTCAAGCTCATCACCATAACGCAATGTTAGCTATTCATGAAAATCGCAAATGAAATGAAATAAATAGATTTGCTCTCAAGCTTAGCCTTTTGTTAACAACACTGTCACCTCAGATTTTCAAAATATGCTTTTCAACCATAGCTAAACAAGCTTTTGTGTAAGAGTATTGATAGCTAGCATAGCATTAAGCCTAGCATTCAGCAGGCAACATTTTCACAAAAACAAGAAAAGCATTCAAGTAAAATCATTTACCTTTGAAGAACTTCAGATGTTTTCAATGAGGAGACTCTCAGTTAGATAGCAAATGTTCAGCTTTTCCAAAAAGATTATTTGTGTAGGACAAATCTCTCCGTTTTGTTCATCACGTTTGGTTAAGAAAAAACCCCGAAAATTAAGTCATTACAACGCAAACTTTTTTCCCAAATTATCTCCATAATATCGACAGAAACATGGCAAACGTTGTTTAGAATCAATCCTCAAGGTGTTTTTCACATATCTATCGATGATAAATCATTCGTGACAGTTGAATTTCTCCTCTGAAGAAAATGCAAACGCACATGGAGCTGGAGATTACGCAATAATTTCGACGGAGGACACCGGGCGGACACCTGGTAAGTGTAGTCTCTTATGGTCAATCTTCCAATGATATGCCTACAAATACGTCACAATGATGAAGACACCTTGGGGAAACGACAGAAAGTGCAGGCTCATTCCTGGCGTATTCACAGCCATATAAGGAGACATTGGAACACAGCGCATTCAAAATCTGGACCATTTCCTGTATGAAATTTCATCTTGGTTTCGCCTGTAGCATTAGTCTTGGGGCACTCACAGATAATATCTTTGCAGTTTTGGAAACATCAGAGTGTTTTCTTTCCAAATCTGTCAATTACATGCATAGTCGAGCATCTTTTCAAGACAAAATATCTTGTTTAAAACGGGAACGTTTTTTATCCAAAAACTAAAAGAGCCCCCTATCTCGAAGAAGTTAACCTCTTGATGCTCTGGGGGCGCTATTTCATTTTTGGATGAAAAACGTTCCCGTTTTAAACAAGATATTTTGTCACAAAAAGATGCTCGACTATGCATATAATTGATAGCTTTCGAAAGAAAACACTCTGACGTGTCCAGAACTACCAAGATATTTTCTGTGCGTGCCCTAGAACGTGAGCTTCAGGCAAAACCAAGATGAGACGGCATCCAGGAAATGAGCAGGATTTTTGAGGCTCTGTTTTCCATTGTCTCCTTATATGGCTGTGAATGCGAGAGGAGTAAGTCTGCCCTTTCTGTCGTTTCCCCAAGGTGTCTGCAGCATTGTGACGTATTTGTAGGCAGATCATTGGAAGATTGACCGTAAGAGACCACATTTACCACGTGTCCGCCCGGTGTCCTGCGCCGAAATTGGTGCGCAAAAGTCAGCTGCAAGTATTTTTCCACGGGATTCAGAGAGGAAAGCAAGCTTCCACAAACGATATATCAATGAAGAGATATGTGAAAAAACACCTTGAGGATTGATTCCAAACAACGTTTGCCATGTTTCGGTCGATATTATGGAGTTAATTCGGAAAAAGTTTGACGTTGTAGGTGACTGAATTTTCGGTTCGTTTCGGTAGCCAGATGCGATGTACAAAACGGAACGATTTCTCCTACCCACAGACGCTTTCAGGAAAAACTGCGCATTTGGTATGTAACTGAGAGTCTCCTCATTGAAAACATCCGAAGCTCTTCAAAGGTAAATGATTTTATTTATTTGGTTATCTGGTTTTTGTGAAAATGTTGCGTGCTAAATGCTACTCAAAATGCTAAGCTAGCTTTGCATACTCTTACACAAATTAGTCAATTTCTATGGTTCAAAAGCATTTTTTGAAAATCTGAGATGACAGTGTTGTTAAGAAAAGGCTAAGCTTGAGAGCAGACGCATTATTTTCATTTTATTTGCGATTTTCAGAAATCGTTAACGTTGCGTTATGCTAATGAGCCTGAGGCTTTAGTCACGATCCCGGATCCGGGATGGGGAGTTTCAAGAGGGTTAAGTTGTAGAATAATTCCTCTCAACTGAATTAAGGGTGTGACTTGCATAGGCAAGAACTTCTTCTGTTCCAGGTCCTATTTGTTGAGCCAAGACTGCTCCAAGTCCTGTTTGACTTGCATCCATGCACACAATGAAATTAGCATTCAGTTTAGGATGTCCAAGGAGTGATGAGACTATTGAGTGCTTCAAATGCTTCAGATCTCCTAGGACAATCTCCATCAACCTATGGAAGGTTGCTGGAGCATTATTCAAACCAAAAGGCATGACTTTGAAGGAGTACAAACCAGCAGGGGTGACAAAGGCAGTCTTGTCCTGACTGGCGGGATCCATTGCCACCTGCCAACATCCGCTGTTCAGATCCAGATTACTAAAGATGGATGCTCCTGCCAAAGATTCCAGTATGTCATTGATGTTCAGTGGAGGGTAGGCATCGCTTTCTGTTATGGCATTCGGCTTCCTGTAGTCTACACAGAATCGATATCCACCATTTTTCTTTGGAATCAAGACAAGCAGAGAAGCACATCTGTAATAAGAAGGTTCCAGAACTCCTTTCTCCAACATGCTTTGGAGCTGGTCTTTGAGAATTGCCAGATTGGCGGGGGACAGTCTGTAGGGACATTGCTTAAATGGGGACTTCATGCCGGGTATAGATTTTGAAGACGGTTGTACGGCCGGGTGTAAGAGTACTGACCTCACTGTTCTTCTCCAGCTGCCACCTCTCGTTCTCTGACAGACATGCCTGTTCCACTGCTTGTTTGATGTAGAAATCAGAATCAAGTTTGCTTTTGCTCTTGAATAGAAGGGGGGGTACAGCTGTAATCAGTGTGATAGCTGTGTTCTCTGGCTTCACTGGTGGAACTTGTTTTTGTCTTTGTCTTTTCTTTGTATTTTCTCCGTCTTTTTCATTGTCTTCAACTTGACCTAGCCAGAACTCTGAATAAGGTAGCAGGCTCTGAAATCAGTGCATTTCCAGGTTGAAATGAATGATGCAGGGAATGGTCAGAACTCAGCCGATAGGATGGTTCGGATATTGAGATGGTCAGTCCACTGAAGAACATGAAGTCCAGTCCAAGGACTACAGCAAATGCAAGACTTGGATCTGCAAGTATAGCCACAGGAAGGTTAATAATCTCATCATGCAGCTTTATTGTCATGTCAATCCAGCCTGATTTCAACCGCCTGGTTCACCAATTACTTTGCAGACAGAGTTCAGTGTGTCAAATCGGAGGGCATGCTGTCCGGTCCTCTGGCAGTCTCTATGGGGGTGCCACAGGGTTCAATTCTCGGGCCGACTCTTTTCTCTGTATATATCAATGATGTTGCTCTTGCTGCGGGCGATTCCCTGATCCACCTCTACGCAGACGACACCATTCTATATACTTTCGGCCCGTCATTGGACACTGTGCTATCTAACCTCCAAACGAGCTTCAATGCCATACAACACTCCTTCCGTGGCCTCCAACTGCTCTTAAACGCTAGTAAAACCAAATGCATGCTTTTCAACCGATCGCTGCCTGCACCCGCTTGCCCGACTAGCATCACCACACTGGATGGTTCCGACCTTGAATATGTGGACACCTATAAGTACCTAGGTGTCTGGCTAGACTGCAAACTCTCCTTCCAGACCCATATCAAACATCTCCAATCGAAAATCAAATCAAGAGTCGGCTTTCTATTCCGTAACAAAGCCTCCTTCACTCACGCTGCCAAGCTTACCCTAGTAAAACTGACTATCCTACCGATCCTCGACTTCGGCGATGTCATCTACAAAATTGCTTCCAACACTCTTCTCAGCAAACTGGATGCAGTTTATCACAGTGCCATCCGTTTTGTCACTAAAGCACCTTATACCACCCACCACTGCGACTTGTATGCTCTAGTCGGCTGGCCCTCGCTACATATTCGTCGCAAGATCCACTGGCTCCAGGTCGTCTACAAGGCCATGCTAGGTAAAGCTCCGCCTTATCTCAGTTCACTGGTCACGATGGCAACACTCATCCGTAGCACGCGCTCCAGCAGGTGTATCTCACTGATCATCCCTAAAGCCAACACCTCATTCGGCCGCCTTTCGTTCCAGTACTCTGCTGCCTGTGACTGGAACGAATTGCAAAAATCGCTGAAGTTGGAGACCTTTATCTCCCTCACCAACTTCAAACATAGGATAAAGTAATCCTTCTCACCCCCCCCCCCCCTTAAATGATTTAGATGCACTATTGTAAAGTGGCTGTTCCACTGGATGTCATGAGGTGAATTCACCAATTTGTAAGTCGCTCTGGATAAGAGCGTCTGCCAAATGACTTAAATGTTAAATGTAAATGTCTAACCGATCGCTGCAGCTGTACATAATCTATTGGTAAATAGTCCACCCATTTTCACCTACCTCATCCCCACAGTTTTTATTTATTTACTTTTCTGCTCTTTTGCACACCAATATCTCTACCTGTACATGATCATTTATCAATCCAGTGTTAATCTGCAATATTGTAATTATTCGCCTACCTCCTCATGCCTTTTGCACACATTGTATATAGACTCCCCTTTTTTTTCTACTGTGTTATTGACTTGTTAATTGTTTACTCCATGTGTAACTCTGTGTTGTCTGTTCACACTGCTATGCTTTATCTTGGCCAGGTCGCAGTTGTAAATGAGAACCTGTTCTCAACTAGCCTACCTGGTTAAATAAAGGTGAAAAAAAAAAAAAAAGGGAGTGGTAGGTTCTCCATTGGCCAAGTACAAAGCACCTCGTAAGGTAATGTCATGTTTGGCCACAGGGACTCTTGCATTAGGGTGTAAGTTGCTCCTGTGGCCTTCCTTCCCAGTTCCTAACAGTCAGAGGAACCAATAGTTGTTGCGGAATAGGAATAAGACAGCTAGTTGTGCTGTCTGAAGTCTTCATGGTGGGCATTAAGGCCGACCCAATTGTATGCAAGCCACCACGCCTGTCTAGACTGTTAGTCTTCTGTCCGTTCTGACTTTTTCCTGAATCCTGATGCAAGCCATAGAGGGGGCAAGAACCTGGAGGATGTTGGACTTTACACTTCCAGCATATCACTGGATTTTTGTCTTGGATCTTGGGCAGCAAATGGCTGAGACAGTTTAGCCCCAGGAGAGTTATTGGGATACCGGGATGAGGGATCAAGGGTTTGCGTTTGGAGGTAGTGCTTCCAGTCCTTCTCAAACTGAGTCCCAAGACACACCAGATCATCCACATTCTGGACATGTTCCCAAATTTGACTGGCAAGGCGGGAGAACCATGTTCTTAAGAATGAGTTTGACCATCTCCTGCTCAGTAATATCAGCCTTCCATCTCCTACATAGAACTCGATAGGAGAAGGCAAAGTCTCTTATTGGCTCTGCTTGACCCTGGACTCTGTTAAGAACACGTACCACCAGTTCATCCTCATAGTCCTCTGAGAGGAAGGTAAGGTGGAAATTACAAGATTATGTTATAATACTTTAATTGCATCAAATGGTTGTTTTATGCAACAGAATAGAGGGTTCTTATTACTTTATTGTGTCACTGTAAACTGAAAGTGGGCCTCTGGGAGATAACACTGACAGGAGATTTACGATGTCTTTTGGGTGAATAAACCTAGAGAGACCGCATTCCAGAGCATGAGTTAATGTTTCTGTTGTATAATGTACCAGGAAGAGATGACCCCAGGGTCAGACCTTGGTCTCTACATGAAGAAAACTGTTTTTACAGCAGATACTGTCTGCTGTGAATTATAAGTATATTTAATAAAAATCGAAACCTTGTGACCCATTCCATACATTTTGTGTTATAAGTTTGCCTCTCCTCATTTGATAGTAAAGAAATTAACCACCACAAAGGATGAGAGGAATATTTTTTGAAACTCCTCCCAGGTTGACATGTTCATTGGCTATCTTCCACGAGTCTCTTGCTGTGCCATGGAGAAACACTGTGGCGGGTGACAAAAACCTCCAAGTCAGTAAGGGGACAGATAGAAAGGAAATCATTACACTTAGATAGGAAAAACAGTGGATCAACATCATCTTCTGGGCTGCCAAAATTGGGGAAAGTAGTTTTTTAGGGAGGGAGCTAGAGGTGACATTACAGTGGCAAGGGGTCTTGGGGAAACGGGAGTTCTGTTGTTTAACACTATCTTCCGTGGGGTTTTTGTAGTGCTACCTGTTCCTATTCACTTAATGGCAGGGCCAGGGGCAGAAGTAAACCATGAGGGAGGTGCAGAGAATTTGTCCAGAAGGGAAAAGCACTGCATTACCTCCTGATGCAGCTCCTCCAGTTGAAGGTCTGTGGCCTTCTGTGCTTTTTCCATTTCAGTAGAGGACTCTTTTTGTGTTTGATCAATCAGAAATTGTAATTCCCCTTCGAGAGAGTTCTTCATGTCCTCCATAACCTCTTTCAGATAAGAACACACTCCCTTCACAACAGATGCTGTCTCCTCTGCTCTCTGTTTTTGTACCTCCTCAAGATAGAAACTAACCATCATCTAGTCATAACCTATGAGTGTTTTGAAACTCTGCATTTTCCCTTGAACGTCCTGCTTCAGAGAATCTTGCAAAGACTTCGGTCTCTGAACAGTTTGTTGTTTGTTTTCCTCGAGTTGACGAGAGAGGTGAGCCTAACTCGGCTGCACATCTTTCTGATAAGCCTCCACACTTTGAGTTTTGTGAATGGCATTCTCCTGCATTGTCAAACTATGGTTGGTGTGTGTCCATTGTAGTTCCATTTGTCCAGTGAGCAAAGATACACTTCTCACAGTCTGTCTGGGCAGGGTAACAGGAAGAGGTTGAGGGGAGGGTAATGGTGGAAAAGTTATAGGTGAGCCAGAAGCCTGAGGATAAGGGACAGTGCTCTCCGACTCCATAACACAATCGAGTCCTTCCACAATGAAAGAATCCCGGTCATGATTACAATTAGGTGTGTCCACATTGACACAGTATGGGGTTCTAACAAAAGACATGATTCAGCTTTGAGTGGGTGGTATTGTTAGAGAGGGGAAAAGATCAAGATTTTGTTCG
Source organism: Oncorhynchus masou masou (assembly GCF_036934945.1). Taxonomy (NCBI): domain Eukaryota; kingdom Metazoa; phylum Chordata; class Actinopteri; order Salmoniformes; family Salmonidae; genus Oncorhynchus; species Oncorhynchus masou. The sequence goes on along the minus strand of NC_088223.1, from coordinate 83,956,595 downwards.
GGCGCCAGGCAGGTATTAACCCTGCCGAAAGGAAAAGAGTAGGATAGATAGAGTACCACTACCATACACATCAGCAGAAGAGACTGCCTAGAGGATTTGCAATAATATGTATTACCTCCCAGTGGAGGAGTGCAGAGGGTATGAATGGGGAGGGGGAGAGGGGGGGGTGTTCATAGACGAAACCAAGGCCTAAAATGTCCAAAATCTTCTCGGCCACATATCAATAGTACCACACCGCATCAATACAGTTCAAATAACAATACACAATAAACTCGCAGGCAACCTTCCTTTAACTAAATTATCAACCCAAATACGTCTGGCAGGGCAATAATAATCCAGCGACACTGAACAACAAAGGGAAGCACATTGGGGAAAAAACTAAGTCTGCTGCAGTGAAAAGCCCAATAGAGGGAAGAGAGAGAGAGTGGGTTGTTGACTTCAGGCTTGCAGTTTCACTGTCTGCCAGTCTTATGGTTCGTATGTCAAAGCTTCGCAACAATGTTGCTACTAATCAATGCGATCAATAACCGGTGCAGTCACAAAAGATAACAACCACGACGTAGAGCGGTAACACCGGTGATGGAGTTAAAGACTTTACAAACTAACCACTCTGATAAAATCAACAAGACTTTCTGACTGCTGATGCGCTCTTAAAGGTGCAGCGCACGGTGAAGGCTCCGTGCAGGATTTCACCCCAACCTCTCTAGCCTCATCATTGGCTGCTGCTCCAGTTGTGTGCAATGGCCAAGCAACTGAAAGATAGTGTAAGCGGAAGTAGCCAAGTTAGTGATTATTATAAAATGAAATCACATTGGGGACCCTTTCAGTGGACGATTTTCTTTGCCTTGGCTGCCAGGATCCTTCCTAATGGATTTGTGAGATTGCCGGCCGATGCGCTCTCACATTGATAAGACAGAAATGGTGATATTGTAATAAATAGATTATTTTAAAACTTGCAGACATACCAGCAGTCCCCTTCACACACGGAACATTTAAACAAACTGAAACGTTTCAGGCAGCAGGCCACAGGTGTGAGCAACATGCTAATTAACAAGAAAAGGACTGGAGCTAAGCACAGGCAAAATCATAGAGGAAAATCTTGTTCAGTCTGCTTTCTACCAGATACTGGAGAGATGAATTCACCTTTCAGCAAGATAATAACTTAAAACACAAGGCAGAATCTACACTGGAGTTGCTTAGCAAGAAGACAGTGAATGTTCCTGAGTGGCCTGGTAACAGTTTTGACTTAAATCTGTTTGAAAATCTATTGCAATACCTGAAAATGGTTGTCTAATAGAGATTAACAACCAATTTGACAAAGCTAGAAGAATTTTGTAAAGAATAATGGGCAAATGTTGCAAAATGCAGTTGTGGAAAGCTCTTAGAGACGTACCCAGAAAGACTCAGAGCTGTAATCACTGCCAAAGGTGATTCTAACAAGTATTGACTCAGAATGTTAAATACTTGTCTAATTAAGACATATTAGTGTTATATTTTTCATGATTTTGTTTTACTAATGTTTGAATTCTTCTTCCACTTCAAATATTTTGTGATGATCTAAATCCATTTGAATCCCACTTTGTAACACAACATAAAGTGGAAAAAGTCAAGGGCTGTGGAAACTTTCTGAAGGTACTGTATGAAGGGGAAAACACTAGATCTAATGAAGCTAGCCATTCCAGCTTAGACTTCATCAGTAATATGACGGTGTAATGGCCGTAACTATATATACAGAATATAGAACACAATCAAATAAATTACCGGTCAACATCTAAATATTGCTCCCAGCGTTGATCAAAGCTCAGAAAACGTATATTCTTGACCTGACTGAGTTGTAATTGCGCCTGTCTCTTTGCGAAGAAGTAGAATCATGAACAGCGGTTTGATCGTTATCTTCGCCTGGGTAGGCTACTGAGTTCTCATAATAACTATGCTTTACAGAGAGAAGGCTACTGAGACAGACAGTGTTGAGGCTGAGGCAGGCTACAATGCATGCAGGAGGAAGCAGAGGAGACAGAGAGAGGAAGCAAGCAGAGAGAAGTTAGTACAGTGGTTCCCAAACTCGGGTCGTCACTAGTTACCACAGTCACAAAGTCATAATTATGCCTAAAACCTGCCTGTTTTTAAAATGTATCTTCTTACAATCTGATTTTAAACCTAACCCTAAACCTTAACCCTAACCTTAACCACACTGCAAACCTAATGCCTAACCTTAAAATAAGAACAAGAGCAAATATTTGTGGCTGTGGTAACCAGTGACAACCCCAAACTCGGGGTCGGGCCCCATGTGGGGTCTCCTGAGAAAATCTGTACTAATCTTATCAAACAAGTGAGAAATAAATGTAACAAAAAAACAACAACATACAGTACCAGTCAAAAGGTTGAACACACCTACTCAATCAAAGGTTCTTCTTTAATTTTTAAAACTATTTTCTACATTGTAAAATAATAGTGAAGACATCAAAACTACGAAATAACACATATGGAATTATGGAGTAACCAAAAAAGTGTTAAACATATAAAATACATTTTATATTTGAGATTCTTCAAATTAACCACCCTTTTCCTTGATGGCAGCTTTGCAATTCTCTAAACCAACTTCACCTGAAATGTTTTTCCAACAGTCTTGAAGGAGTTCCCACGTATGCTGAGCACTTGTTGGCAGCTTTTCCTTCACTCTGTGGTCCAACACATTGTTAGGAATGTTATGAATAATGACTAAACAATATCTACATTTTAAATAGAACTATAACTAATTAAACTCTACTCTGTTTTATTATATCTGATGAATAATGTTAATTCATAAGGAAGGGATTGTGTAGCATGAAACAGGGGGTTATTAAATATAATAAACACCATTCCAGCTGGGTTGGGGAGCAATGGATTGTGGGTTTTTAAGCAAAAAGGATCGTTAACCTATGGTTGAACTGACCCAACTTAGCTCTGGGATGTTTAGATAAGGCAGTGAGTGCCTCCCTGGGTTTTCCATTATCTGGAACTTTCTTCTAAATAGTGATGGGTGAAGGTGAAGACTCCAGAAGTTAATCTTGATCTTAATCTTGAGTGTGTGTGCGCTAGGAGGTTGGAATAAACTTTTGAACCTGCTTTGTCCTGGTCGGTAGGAGGAAGGACATTTTATAACCTATGACGTCATATTTTGTAAATAAACTGTTGTTTGTGGTTCCATGGCAGCGCGCTCCGAGAATAAATACTATTATATAATTTTGATAAGACTGGTCCCTGTCTATTTTATACAAATAAGAATCTTACAAATACTTAAAAACTGACAAGAGTGTATTTAATTAATGAACACATATAGGAATTATGAAATTCCTGTGACACTCATCCAAAACCATCTCAATTGGGTTGAGGTCGGATGATTGTGGAGGCCAGGTCATCTGATACAGCACTCCATCTCTCTCTTTCTTGGTCAAATACCCCTTACACAGCCTGGAGGTGTGTTGGGTCATTGTCCTGTAGAAAAACAAATGATAGTCCCACTAAGCGCAAACCTGATGGGATGGCATATCGCTGCAGAATGCTGTGGTAGCCATGCTAGTTAAGTGTGCCTTGAATGCTAAATAAATCACTGACTGTGTCACCAGCGAAGCACACCCACACCATCACACCTCCTCCTGCATGCTTCATGTTTGGAACCACACATGCAGAGATCATCCGTTCACCTACTCTGTGTCTCACAAAGAAAATCTCAAATGTGGACTCATCAGACCAAAGGACAGATTTCCACTGGTCTAATGTCCATTGCTCATGGTTCTTGGCCCAAGAAAGGATCTTCTTCTTATTGGTGTCCTTTAGTAGTGGTTTCTTTGCAGCAATTTGACCATGAAGTCCTGATTCACACAGTCTACCCTGAACAGTTGATGTTGAGATGTGTGTTACTTGAACTCTGTGAAGCATTTATTTGGGCTGCAATATCTGAGGCTGGTAACTCTAATGTACTTATCCTCTGTGGCGGTCCTCATGAGAGCCAGTTTCATCATACACCATCATCCCTCCCTCCCACACACACAGAGACACCTTGTCACAACACAACTGATTGGCTCAAACACATTAAGAAGGAAATAAATTCCACAAATGAACAAGGCACACCAGTTAATAACTGAAATGCATTCCAGGTGACTACCTCATGAAGCTGATTGAGAGAATGCCAAGAGTGTGCAAAGCTGTCATCAAGGCAAAGGTTGGCTACTTTGAAGAATCTCAAATATAAAATATATTTTGATTTGTTTAACAGTTTTTTGGTTACTACATGATTATTATGTGTTATTTCATAGTTTTTATGTCTTCACTACTATTCTACAAAGTAGAAAATAGTAAAAATAAAGAAAAACCCTTGAATGAGAAGGTGTTCTAAAACTTTTGACTGGTAGTGTATTTAAAAAATATATATATATGGGGGATTGGAAATGATGCAGACAATTACATTGATAAAAGCCACGATCAATCTGCGATATTAATGCACAAATAACTTGGCTGACTATCAAGCTTAGATTAAACAGAACACAGCTAGCTGCATTTACTATGTTATTAAGCAGATGTTGTTCAAATTTCTTGCCTCCAAACCAGTCGGACACAACTAGTTTGTCCTGCGAAGCCAATGCCATGAAAAAAAATTGGGGAAAAAATAATCTGATACATTTGACTTCAGCTGGCTAGCAAGTTCACCAATTCATGATTAAAATACTGTCTGGGTCTTCACAATTGGCACTGCTGACTTGACAATTAGTTTTTTTAGTTGTTCATCTCTAAACAGCTGATAACCAGGACGTGATCGCCTGCTAGCTAGCCATCGTGTCCAACCAGCTAACTTAGCTTGCTTGAGTGAGTCAACATTTTAATTTTAAAATGTTTTAACATAATGTGGTGAATAAGTAAACATAATATTTACATTTTACAAACGTCTTCCTCTGGAACATTTTCTCTTAAGCGGGGATTTCAGTTCACCATTAATTCAGAGGTTTGGGAATTTTCGCTGTGTCGCAAGGTGTTATTGGATAGCCTCCACTGCGAAGGGAAAGAAAAAGTATGCTCCCATGCGTGCTTAGTTTTCCAGACCTCCCAAGTACGCTTGTAAAACTTCCGGTAAACTTTGTACATATTTGCCTTTTCGTACTCACTATACAGTCTAGATAGAACACATGTATGCATTTTGGAACATAGCCCCTGTGTCCAAGTAGGCTACAAGTAGCTATGTGTGTGGAAAACATTTAATTACAGGTAAGATATTTAACTTGTTTAGTATAGTCCGTTTGTAACTCCACTCACTACTCGTAGCTTTATAGTCTGTTTGTTTGTGTTGTTGGTCTTGGCTAGCTTAATGTTCTGGTCGGTAGCTAACTAGCACTCCCTCACATGGCTGCTAGCACGTCATGAAAAGGGGCATGAGGGAAGCCCTACAATATTATATTTGTCTAAGTAGTGAGAACGCTCAGAAGAAGGCAATGTTGAAAAGTACAGTGCCTTGCGAAAGTATTCGGCCCCCTTGAACTTTGCGACCTTTTGCCACATTTCAGGCTTCAAACATAAAGATATAAAACTGTATTTTTTGTGAAGAATCAACAACAAGTGGGACACAATCATGAAGTGGAACGACATTTATTGGATATTTCAAACTTTTTTAACAAATCAAAAACTGAAAAATTGGGCGTGCAAAATTATTCAGCCCCTTTACTTTCAGTGCAGCAAACTCTCTCCAGAAGTTCAGTGAGGATCCCTGAATGATCCAATGTTGACCTAAATGACTAATGATGATAAATACAATCCATCTGGCCGTAATCAAGTCTCTGTATAAATGCACCTGCACTGTGATAGTCTCAGAGGTCCGTTAAAAGCGCAGACAGCATCATGAAGAACAAGGAACACACCAGGCAGGTCCGAGATACTGTTGTGAAGAAGTTTAAAGCCGGATTTGGATACAAAAAGATTTCCCAAGCTTTAAACATCCCAAGGAGCACTGTGCAAGCAATAATATTGAAATGGAAGGAGTATCAGACCACTGCAAATCTACCAAGACCTGGCCGTCCCTCTAAACTTTCAGCTCATACAAGGAGAAGACTGATCAGAGATGCAGCCAAGAGGCCCATGATCACTCTGGATGAACTGCAGAGATCTACAGCTGAGGTGGGAGACTCTGTCCATAGGACAACAATCAGTCGTATATTGCACAAATCTGGCCTTTATGGAAGAGTGGCAAGAAGAAAGCCATTTCTTAAAGATATCCATAAAATGTGTCGTTTAAAGTTTGCCACAAGCCCCCTGGGAGACACACCAAACATGTGGAAGAAGGTGCTCTGGTCAGATGAAACCAAAATGGAACTTTTTGGCAACAATGCCAAACTTTATGTTTGGTGTAAAAGCAACACAGCTCATCACCCTGAACACACCATCCCCACTGTCAAACATGGTGGTGGCAGCATCATGGTTTGGGCCTGCTTTTCTTCAACAGGGACAGGGAAGATGGTTAAAATTGATGGGAAGATGGATGGAGCCAAATACAGGACCATTCTGGAAGAAAACCTGATGGAGTCTGCAAAAGACCTGAGACTGGGGCGGAGATTTGTCTTCCAACAAGACAATGATCCAAAACATAAAGCAAAATCTACAATGGAATAGTTCAAAAATAAACATATCCAGGTGTTAGAATGACCAAGTCAAAGTCCAGACCTGAATCCAATCGAGAATCTGTGGAAAGAACTGAAAACTGCTGTTCACAAATGCTCTCCATCCAACCTCACTGAGCTCGAGCTGTTTTGCAAGGAGGAATGGGAAAAAATTTCAGTCTCTCGATGTGCAAAACTGATAGAGACATAACCCAAGCGACTTACAGCTGTAATCGCAGCAAAAGGTGGCGCTACAAAGTATTAACTTAAGGGGGCTGAATAATTTTGCGCGCCCAATTTTTCAGTTTTTGATTTGTTAAAAAAGTTTGAAATATCCAATAAATGTCGTTCCACTTCATGATTGTGTCCCACTTGTTGTTGATGATTCACAAAATATACAGTTTTATATCTTTATGTTTGAAGCCTGAAATGTGGCAAAAGGTCGCAAAGTTCAAGGGGGCCGAATACTTTCGCAAGGCACTGTATACTTTAACAGTCCAACATTGACATTGATGATTGATGAATTAACTGATTGATTGGTCTTACCGAGGTAGATGATGAAGGGTGAGTCTCTCGATGTGCCAAACTGATAGAGACATACCCCAAGCGACTTACAGCTGTAATCGCAGCAAAAGGTAACCACGTTGTCTTACTTTTCTTCAATATAGTTTTATAATTGCCACGACATTCAAAGTATTAACTTAATTAAGTTGGGGCTGAATGGCAATGTCCATGCTAAAACAGGTTTTATCCATCTAGAGTTCTCTTTCTAACTCTATGGTTAGGTCTCTAATGGTTTCTGTTCCTGCTACTTTCAGTGTCTGATTCTTGTTTGTGTTTTTTGATGTACAGAAGCAAGCCTCTGACTTCACTCTTGTATAGTCCTGTCGGAGTTCTGTTGGGAGCATCTTCACTATACTAACTGTTCTTTTTGTTCCGCTGACAACGTTGGAAAGGATTTATGCCATTCCTGTATTTTCATTAAAGAATTCTGTTTTCTTTAAAACCGCTTTTGAGTTATTAGACTCAAGTTCATAACAAAAAGGATGTTATGACTAAACAGTTAAAAAATAAAAATAAAGTTTTATTTTACCATTATTTAACTAGGCAAGTTAGTTAAGAACAAATTATTATTTACAATGATGGTCTAGGAACAGTGGGTTGTTGCCAAAAAAGTTCCATTTTGGTTTCATCTGACCAGAGCACCTTCTTCCACATGTTTGGTGTGTCTCCCAGGGGGCTTGTGGCAAACTTTAAACGACACATTTTATGGATATCTTTAAGAAATGGCTTTCTTCTTGCCACTCTTCCATAAAGGCCAGATTTGTGCAATATACGACTGATTGTTGTCCTATGGACAGAGTCTCCCACCTCAGCTGTAGATCTCTGCAGTTCATCCAGAGTGATCATGGGCCTCTTGGCTGCATCTCTGATCAGTCTTCTCCTTGTATGAGCTGAAAGTTTAGAGGGACGGCCAGGTCTTGGTAGATTTGCAGTGGTCTGATACTCCTTCCATTTCAATATTATTGCTTGCACAGTGCTCCTTGGGATGTTTAAAGCTTGGGAAATCTTTTTGTATCCAAATCCGGCTTTAAACTTCTTCACAACAGTATCTCGGACCTGCCTGGTGTGTTCCTTGTTCTTCATGATGCTGTCTGCGCTTTTAACGGACCTCTGAGACTATCACAGTGCAGGTGCATTTATACAGAGACTTGATTACGGCCAGATGGATTGTATTTATCATCATTAGTCATTTAGGTCAACATTGGATCATTCAGGGATCCTCACTGAACTTCTGGAGAGAGTTTGCTGCACTGAAAGTAAAGGGGCTGAATAATTTTGCACGCCCAATTTTTCAGTTTTTGATTTGTTAAAAAAGTTTGAAATATCCAATAAATGTCATTCCACTTCATGATTGTGTCCCACTTGTTGTTGATTCTTCACAAAAAAATACAGTCTTATATCTTTATGTTTGAAGCCTGAAATGTGGCAAAAGGTTGCAAAGTTCAAGGGGGCCGAATACTTTCGCAAGGCACTGTAATCTTTAGACATGTTGTACTTTTCTTCAATATAGTTTTATAATTGACCAAAACAAGCAGACAGCAAGAAAATTGCATTTGAAAAAGGTAAAGTATTTGCTCTGAGCCAATCGGGTAACCTAGGTAACCACAGGTTGTCTTCCCCACAGGCGGGCGGGCCACGACATTCTATCTAATACCAACTGGGACTCTAGGAAGTCCTACCCAGTTGACTACTTTAAAATGGTGGAAGCTCTCAATGGCAATGTCCATGCTAAAACAGGTTTTATCCATCTAGAGTTCTCTTTCTAACTCTATGGTCAGTCCCTAATGGTTTATTTGTTTGTTTTGCAGCGTTATGTGACATTGAGTACAAAGAGCCTCTGACTTCCTCAGTATAGTTCCTTGGTGTTCTGTTGGGAGGCTTCATCATAAGTTAGCTGTCCGACAGGTGTGTATTACAAACACACGTTTGGAAAGAACAAAGAAGAATAACATTCATAAGGAATTCTGTGGTTCTTACGTTGAGTTATTAGAACGAAAAGTGTAACAAAAATGTCTTGTTATGTCTGGATGTTATGACTAAACAGTTCCCCACCTGTTCTCTCTTCCCCTCTGAAAAAATAAAAATAAAGTTTTATTTTGCCATTCCTGTATTTTCATTATTTAAAACTGGGTCTTCACTCAAGTTCATAACACAAAAAGGATGTTATGACTAAACAGTTAAAAAATAAAAATAAAGTTTTATTTTACCATTATTTAACTAGGCAAGTTAGTTGAGAACAAATTATTATTTACAATGATGGTCTAGGAACAGTGGGTTGTTCAGGGGCAGAACGACAGATTTTTACCATGTCAGCTTGAGGATTTGATCCAGCAACCTTTTGGTTACTGGCCCAACTCTCTAACCACTAGGCTACCTGTTGCACCCCCCCCCACATACATTTATTTTTATTTTAAATACATAAAAATGACAAAAAATAAAAGGCTTGGTAGACTTGATTTGGAATGTAGCAGTTCAAGAGGAATAATTCCATATATTCACTGTGTATCTGTTCATTTCCATAAATAAGATAAATAAAAAGCCCATTAGAGATTCTTATACCAAAAATGTATGGAATCATCAACCATGACTTTGAAAAGGTATTTGTATTTATTATGGATCCCCATTAACTGCTGCAGCTACTCTTCCTGGGGTCCAACAAAATTAAGGCAATTTATACCATTTTAAAAACATTACAATACATTCACAGATTTCACAACACACTGTGTGCCCTCAGGCACCTACTCCACCACTACCACATAATCACAGTACTAAATCCATGTGTATGTTATCGTGTGTGTGTGCATGTCTGTGCCTGTGCCAATGTTTTTGTTGCTTCACAGTTCCCTCTGTTCCATAAGTTTTTTTAAATCGAATTTTAAAATCTAATTTTACTGCTTGTATCAGTTACTTGATGTGGAATAGAGTTCCATGTCGTCATTGCTCTATGTAGTACTGTGTGCCTCCCATAGTCAGTCTGTTCTGGACTTGGGGAAGAGACCTGTGAAGAGACCTCTTGTGGCATGTCTTGTGGGGTATGCATGGGTGTCCGAGCTGTGTGCCAGTAGTTTAGACAAACAGCTTGGTGCATTCAACATGTCAATATCTCATAAATAAAAGTAGTGATGAAGTCAGTCTCTCCTCCATTTTGAGCCAGGAGAGATTGACATGCATATTATTAATATTAGCTCTCTGTGTACATCCAAGGGCCAGCCATGCTGCCCTGTTCTGAGCTAATTGCAATTTTCCTAAGTTATTTTTTGTGGCACGTGACCACACGACTGAACAGTAGTCAAGGTGCGACACAACAGGGGCCTGTAGGACCTGCCTTGTTGATAGTGTTGTTAAGAAGGCAGAGCATTGCTTTATTATAGACAGACTTCTACCCATCTTGGCTACTACTGCATCAATATGCTTTGACCATGACAGTTTACAATCTAGAATTACTCCAAGCAGTTTAGTCATTTGAACTTGTTCAATTTCTACATGATTTATTACAAGATTTATTTGAGGTTTATGGTTTAGTGAGTGTTTTGTTCCAAATACAATGCTTTTAGTTTTTAGAAATATTTAGGGCTAACTTATTCCTTGCCACCGACTCTGAAACTAACTGCAGCTCTTCGTTGTGTTGCAGTCATTTCAGTAGCTGACGTGTATAGTGTTGAGTCATCCGCATACATCGACACTCTGGCTATACTCAAAGTAGCGGAATGACTTGAGCTTCCCTCCAGGCCTGAGGGCACAAGCTCTCTATGAGGCTTGAGTTGAAGATAGACAACAATAATTATTTCACCTCATTCACACTGACTTTACGGAATTCAAAAGTACAATTCTTGTCTTTCATCATTTGGTCCGATATACTTTGATGTGTAGTGTCAGAGTTTGTTGCTGGCATTGCATCCCTAATATTGCTTATCTTGCCAATGAAAAAATCATTAAAGTAGTTTGCAATATAAGTGGGCTTTGTGATGAATGAGCCATCTGATTCAATGAATGAAGGACACAAGTTGTTTTTTTTCCCCAAAATTTCATTTAAGGTGCCCCAAAGCTTTAACTATCATTATTTATATAATTTGTCTTTGTTTCATAGCGTAGTTTATTTTAATTTTAGTTTAGTCACATAATTTCTTAATTTGCAGGTTTGGAAGAAGCCCAATGTTCTTTTCCATGATGATGTTACATCTTCGCCCAGGTATTCTCCCAAACTGGAAGGCAGTCTTTGTGGGCTTGGGTGGATTCTCCAACTCTGTGCTAGATTATGTGTTAGGTTTGTGACAAACTTTAATAATAAACTACCATTAATTCCTAACTGTCCAACTTCCATGCAAATATTGGATTTATCCAATAAGCACAATACACCTTTGACCTGTGTACTGGTTGGTGTCTGCAGAATCCAAGATTCTGCATGGGGTTCGGCTCCCTGGGGGTGTTCATGGGATCTGGTTTGGGCCAAATGTTCATGCCAGCAGTGACCTACTTCATCCGTGACAGGAGGTGGCTCTTGGTGCCCATGGCAGAGTCTGGGCGGATGCACATCCCCATCTGGTGGTAAGTTGATGAATTGACACTCAACACAGTCTAGTTGAGGACCCAGGACCTGGTCTAACTGTACTACCTAATGTACTGTATGTTTGACTGGTTACATCCAGAGTTTCCCAGATGGCTGCTCTCTCAGAGAAGAGAGGAGGGGGCTGCCAGGAGTAACAGAATCACAGCACCAGAGGTAATCTTCACTCCCTTACAGCAATGGAGGTAAGTGGTTATCTTTATTGAATAGGTCTAGATAGGTCAGAAAATCTCACACATGCACTATAGCTACAAAGATTGACTGTTTATTGCCAAAAAACAAACACAAAACGATATAGTGACAATAACAAACACAGCAAAATTGGGGTTGGAAGGGGTCAAATCCTGAGGTGGGCAGGGAATGTACATTGCTAACCTACAATAGGTTGAGGATGCCCGTGAAAAGATGGACAAGAAATATAATTTCTTGGACATTCTACAGAGCTGCAACATGGTCTGTCATACTTATTTGTTCTCCATTGTAGTAAGTCGTACTCTCCGTTGTATTAGTGTTATTCCTAGATATGTTTAAGATATCAGAGTCTTATCACTCAGTCCAGGCATTAAAGGTAGACTTTGGCATTATGACATTTGCCATGAGCAGCACCGCAGGTATTGAGATAAGCTCACAGTCACACAGAGGATCTACGCATGTGCACAAGTGTGCTTCACGCTGATACAGTGTTGTCGCTTCTGGGCCAAAACAGCAAATAATTTTAGCCTTGTGCTTCAATGCTCTTAGTTGTTGCGGAAATACCAATATTTTGCTTACTTTGTGTGTGCAGTCTGCTTTTAACTACTATGAATTAAGCTAGTCCTCTGTCCAATCCATGGTAAAGTTATAACATGCAACAACTAGTAAGCATATAGGACCAGTAGGTTTGCTAGGAGCAGTAAGTGTATTGGTTAATAATGAATTGTAGGTCTACAGTCCCTCTACACCAGAGAGTGTAGGAGCAAACCAGTTCAGAGTTCAATGTAGGTCAACTTTTAATTTGTCATGACAAAAAACTGTCATAGACTAAATGAACTGCAATACACTTGTCTCAAATACAATAGCATAGCTAACAACACAGAACGACCGTGGACCCCAACCCTCTTTTGCCCTCAGAACAGCCTCAATTCGTCAGCATGGACTTTACAAGGTGCCGAATGCATTCCACAGGGATGCTGGTCCAAGTTGACTCCAGTCCTTCCCACAGTTGTGTCAAGTTGGCTGGATGTCCTTTGGGTGGTGGACCATTCTTGATACACATGGGAAACTGTTGAGCATGAAAAACTTAGCAGTGTTGCAGTTCTTGACACAAACTTGTGCGCCTGGCACCTACTACCATACCCTGTTCAAAGGCATTTACATGTTAAGCCTATTCACCCTCTGAATGGTACACATATACAAATCAAATGTATTTGTCACATACACATGGTTAGCAGATGTTAATGTGAGCGTAGCGAAATGCTTGTGCTTCTAGTTCCGACAATGCAGTAATAACCAACGAGTAATCTAACTAACAATTCCAAAACTACTACCTTATTACACACAAGTGTAAAGGGATAAAGAATATGTACATAAAGATATATGAATGAGTGATGGTACAGAGCGGCATAGGCAAGATGCAGTAGATGGTATCGACTACATTATATACATATGGGATGAGTAATGTAGGTATGTAAACAAAGTGGCACAGTGTAAAGTGGCTGGTGAAATATTTTACATCAATTCCCATTATTAAAGTGGCTGGAGTTGAGTCAGTGTGATGGCAGCAGCCACTCAATGTTAGTGGTGGCTGTTTAACAGTCTGATGGCCTTGAGATAGAAGCTGTTTTTCAGTCTCTCGGTCCCAGCTTTGATGCACCTGTACTGACCTCACCTTCTGGATGATAGCGGGGTGAACAGGCAGTGGCTCGGGTGGTTGTTGTCCTTGATGATCTTAATGGCCTTCTTGTGGCATCGGGTGGTGTAGGTGTCCTGGAGGACAGGTAGTTTGCCCCTGGTGATGCGTTGTGCAGACCTCACTACCCTCTGGAGAGCCTTACGGTTATGGGCAGAGCAGTTGCCGTACCAGGCGTTGATACAGCTCGACAGGATGCTCTCGATTGTGCATCTGTAGAATTTGTGAGTGCTTTTGGTGACAAGCCGAATTTCTTCAGCCTCCTGAGGTTGAAGAGGCGCTGCTGCACCTTCTTCACGATGTTGTCTGTGTGGGTGGAACAATTCAGTTTGTCTGTGATGTGTACGTCAAGGAACTTAAAACTTACTACCCCCTCCACTACTGTTCCATCGATGTGGATAGGGGGGTGTTCCCTCTGCTGTTTCCTGAAGTCCACAATCATTTCCTTAGTGTTGTTGACGTTGAGTGTGAGGTTATTTTGCTGACACCACAATCCGAGGGCCCTCACCTCCTCCCTGTAGGCCATCTCGTCGTTGTTGGTAATCAAGCCTACCACTGTTGTGTTGTCGGCAACTTGATGACTGAGTTGGAGGCGTGCATGGCCACGCAGTCGTGGGTGAACAGGGAGTACAGGAGAGGGCTCAGAACGCACCCTTGTGGGGCCCCAGTGTTGAGGATCAGCAGGGTGGAGATGTTGTTACCTACCCTCACCACCTTGGGGTGGCCCGTCAGGAAGTCCAGTACCCAGTTGCACAGGGCGGGGTCGAGACCCAGGGTCTCGAGCTTGATGACGAGTTTGGAGGGTACTATGGTGTTAAATGCTGAGCTGTAGTCGATGAACAGCATTCTCACATAGGTATTCCTCTTGTCCAGATGGGTTAGGGCAGTGTGCAGTGTGGTTGAGATTGCATCGTCTGTGGACCTATTTAGGCGGTAAGCAAATTGGAGTGGGTCTAGGGTGTCAGGTAGGGTGGAGGTGATATTGTCCTTAACTAGTCTCTCAAAGCACTTCATGATGACGGAAGTGAGTGCTACGGGGCGGTAGTCGTTTAGCTCAGTTACCTTAGCTTTCTTGGGAACAGGAACAATGGTGGCCCTCTTGAAGCATGTGGGAACAGCAGACTGGGATAGGGATTGATTGAATATGTCCGTAAACACCCAGCCAGCTGGTCTGCGCATGCTCTGAGGGCGCGGCTGGGGATGCCGTCGGGGCCTGCAGCCTTGCGAGGGTTAACACGTTTAAATGTTTTACTCACCTCGGCTGCAGTGATGGAGAGTCTGCATGTTTTGGTTGCGGGCCGTGTCAGTGGCATTGTATTGTCCTCAAAGCGGGCAAAAAAGTTATTTAGTCTGCCTGGGAGCAATACATCCTGGTCCGTGACCCTGCCACATACCTCTTTTGTCTGAGCCGTTGAATTGCGATTCTACTTTGTCTCTATACTGACGCTTAGCTTGTTTGATTGCCTTGCGGAGGGAATAGCTACACTGTTTGTATTCGGTGTTTCATTTACACAGATTGAAGTGGATTTAACAAGTGACATCAATAATGGATAATAGCTTTCACCTGGATTCACCTGGTCAGTCTGTCATTCATGTTTTGTACACTCAGTGTATATTTGCAATATCATCAGTAATATGAGCTGATCAAATAACAACAATGTTTTCTACTTCCTTTTTATAGATGCGCACAGCTTCCCTACCAGAGCCCTCCCCCCACTTGATCACAACAAAAAGTGAAAGTAAAATTGACTGCCATTAAAACATTGTGCGAGACTGTTATCCTTGGGTCCCTCAAACTTAATTTATAAATAGGATATTTTACTATGGAATATGATCGTCTCACTGCATTTTGAGGTGAGTTTGTGTGATGTAAATATCAAAGGATAGGATAAGAATGATTTAGGTCTTAGTGGCTACCTTAGCAATGTTTCCATAGAAGATTAGTAGAAACATTGGTAAAAACGTGTATTTTTTGTGTTTCGGGTAAGAATATAATACTATAATACACTCAAAACTGTGTATTGATAATAAAGCAGTAATACATGTTCATGCTTTGTTATAATCTGTTAGCCATATGCTATGTGAGACAGCAAAAGTGAAAATGGTCATCTCTCATAGGCTGCTAGGAAACTCATACCTTGACTTGCTGTAGGCTAAAACATAAGCAACATTGTTTCATTCAGGCTTTATTATTGATCAATATTTAGAATGTATAGGACCCTATTTAACATGTATGCCATTTTCAAATACAGCTCTTTTGACTGTCACGTTTCAAGGCCTGTGTGTGTGCCATGTGTGTGTGCCATGTGTGTGTGTACTTACGTGTTGCACATGTTGCAGATAAATGTGAATATTATTACAGAACATTTGTTTTTCTGTACTCTAAAGTCTCTTTGATGTCAGAGTTTGTGTATATTGGAACCCTAGGCAAATTGTCACTGGTAGGGTTTAATTTTCTCCCATGATGAAATCTGGGAGGGGACTGTGGATAGGTCTCTGTGCATCAGTTTGTTCGTTATTCACACGAGATATCTAAGACAGCACAGGCCTGATTTTGACTAAACTTGGGTGAATGATACGTCTTGACATAGGCATTTACAAAATCACACTGATTGGCCCAAGGTGGGAGCTATAGTTATTAACTGAAATTTGTGAGTCACACCAGAAAGGAAGAGGTGAAGCGAGAGGGATAACTGGGCCCAAAATCTGTCTTCTCCAGCAGGTGACTTTTTTTGACATGGAGTACAGGGAGTGGGTTAGCAAAAGAGACTGCAGGGCTTGACATTCAGGGCTGCCTGCTGGCCCGGCATCAACTGCCGAGCTAACCGGGCCAGGTAATCAAGCTTTCACATTTTCAAACTCGTAATATATAAGTAGATTTTCCCAACGTCTGACACTTCACACTTGTTAACAACCAGCATTTGGTTTCCAAGCAGAGGCACAAATGTCAAAGCCTTCCCTCTGCCTAGAGCAGGGGTGTCAAAGTCAAATGGACGGAGGGCCAAATAAAAATTTAGCTACAAGCCGAGGGCCGGACTGTTCGAATGTTCATTGAAAAATTTTTAAATGACGCATATAGTCTAGTGAACCTAATTGAACCTACTGAAAACCTAACAAATATATTCCAATATGATCAGATAAATAAAGCAATATTTTCTTATGGCTCTGTCAGAAATGCCTTGAACTGGCGGTGATTCAAACCTTTGGCTCTGATAAAGTTAACTGTGCGCGTGATGATGCTCATTACATGCTCCATTTTCAAGGCTTTACCGCACAACGCTTCCTGGTGTATGATACAATGATAAGCTGTCAGCTCACCTGTCGCGTTTTCCTCTTGCATCTTTTCCCGTATCTTCGCCACCAGTCCGCTCCTGTGTCCACACATCGCAGGTGCTCCGTCGGTTGTCAAACCCACGAGTTTTTCCCAAGGCAGCTCCATCTCATTTACACATCTTGACACCTCTTCATACAAATCATGCCCGTAGTTGTGCCATGCATAGGACTAAAGCCAAAAACTCCTCTGTCACGCTTAGGCTGGAGTCCACTCATTCGGATGAAAATTGACAACTGGGCAATGTCAGAAATGTCGGTGCTCTCATCCACAGCCAAGGAATATGCAATGAAATCTTTTCCCTTTTTCACAAGCTGCTCTTTTAGATTGATGGACAACTGGTCTACTCTCTCGGCAATGGTGTTTCTGCTCAGACTCACATTTAAAAGAGTTGCCTTTTTTCTGGGCAAACTTCGTCACAAACTTTAATCATGCAGTTTTTGATGAAATCCCCTCCGTAAATGGCCGGGCTGATTTAGCGATCTCTTCTGCCAAAATAAAACTGGCCTTGACAGCAGCCTGGCCTTGTGATTTGGCTTTTTTGAACAGAGCCTGTCGAGATTTGAGGCCTCGTTTTAATTCCTCTGCCTTTTGTAGCCTTTGTTCCATGTCCATATTCTTGTTTTTGTCCCGTGGTTTCATAATGTCGTCTCAGATTATACTCTTTCAGTACCGCCACACTTTCTCCCACAGAAGACACACAGGTTTTCCAGCTACCTCCGTGAACATATATCCGACTCCCACCTTGTTTGAAACCCCGGTTCTCAGTGTCCACCTTCCGTTTTGCCATTTTTGATGGGTATCTGAAAGTTAATTTTACTGTGATGCTGACGACTGCTGTGCCAATAAATATTGAAATGAAGCAGCCTACTGCACGGTGCGTCACCGTTGCATTGTGGGAAATGTAGTATTGGTGCGTGTAAAAGATCTGCGGGCTGCCGGCTTGCTGCGGTCTGCGGTCAAGATCATCCCAGGGGCCGTAAAAACCTTCTCGCGGGCCGGATGTGGCCCGCGGGCCTTGACTCTGACATATGTGGCCTAGAGTGAGCCCTGCCTCAGTAGGCTAGGTCCTGGATACTCACAGTCTCAGTGGATGTAGGAAGCCAGGGGCGTAGCCACAGGTGGGTAGCCAGGCCCACCACTCAGCAACAACAAAACATTTTTGTTTTATGTTTTTATGCCCTTTACTTGTCAGTGTTCCAAACGGGATATTATTTGTCTTTTTACCTAAACATGCAAACAACATCAGATATATTTCACAGCAAGCAGTGCACCGGGTTAGTCAGATTTTAATAAATATAACAGAACAGATGACCTGGAATGACATTCACTCCCATGGAATGGGTTGCCAAAAATAACTAATTGTAGGCCACGAATATGACAGCATTGAGGTGGCAGGGTAGCCTAGTGGTTAGAGTGTTGGACTAGTAACCGGAAGGTTGCAAGTTCAACCCCCTGAGCTGACAAGGTACACATCTGTCATTATGGCCCTGAACAGGCAGTTAACTCACTGTTCCTAGGCTGTCATTGAAAATAAGAATTTGTTCTTTAACTGACTTGCCTAGTTTAATTTTAATAAAAATAAATGTCACTGTGCTTCTATGGCTATATGCCACTGCCTATTTCCTTTGTTCATTTAGCAAACAAGACAGCTCATAATCCAGTGTCTTTATCATTCAACATGAACGCCTGATTCACGCAGTCTCCTCTGAACAGTTGATGTTGAGATGTTTGCCTGTCACAGAACTCTGTGAAGTATTTATTTGGGCTGAAATTTGTGTTGGTAACACTAACGAACTTATCCTCTGCAGCAGAGGTAACTCTGGGTCTTCCTTTCCTGTGGTGGTCCTCATGAGAGCCAGTTTCATCATAGCGCTTGATGGTTTTTGCAACTGCGCTTGAAGAAACTTTCAAAGTTCTTGAAATTTTCTAGATTGACTGACCTTAATGTCTTAAAGTAATGATGTATTGTCATTTCTCTTTGCTTATTTGAGCTGCTCTTGCCATAATATGGACTCTGTCTTTGTCACGTATACTCCCTCTCCGGAGCTCGAGGTCGTCAGGCTCTTAATTATTACGTTCATCATCGTTACACGCATCAGCGCCTCATCAGACTCAATCACCTGCCTGATTACCTTCCCTATATACAGTGGGGAGAACAAGTATTTGATACACTGCCGATTTTGCAGGTTTTTCTACTTACAAAGCATGTAGAGGTCTGTAATTTTTTATCATAGTTAGACTTCAACTGTGAGAGACGGAATCTAAAACAAAAATCCAGAAAATCACATTGTATGATTTTTAAGTAATTAATTAGCATTTTATTGCATGACATAAGTATTTGATACATCAGAAAAGCAGAACTTAATATTTGGTACAGAAACCTGTGTTTGCAATTAGAGATCATACGTTTCCTGTAGTTCTTGACCAGGTTTGCACACACTGCAGCAGGGATTTTGGCCCACTCCTCCATACAGACCTTCTCCAGATCCGTCAGGTTTCGGGGCTGTCGCTGGGCAATACGGACTTTCAGCTCCCTCCAAAGATGTTCTATTGGGTTCATACATACATACATACATACATACATACATACATACTTGTTCTCCCCACTGTATGTCACTCCCTTTGGTTCTTTCCCTAGGCGTTATTGTTTCTGTTCCGTTGTTTCATGTCTGTGCGCTACTCGTGTTTCTTGTTTTGTTCCTTGTGTTATTTATTATTAAAAGTAACTCCCTGAACTTGCTTCCCGACTCCCAGCGTACACCTTAGTCTTTTACCAAATAGGGCTATCTTCTGTATACCAACCCTACCTTGTCACAACACAACTGACTGGCTCAAACGCATTAAGGAAAGAAATTGCACAAATTAACTTTAAACAAGGCACACCTGTTAATTGAAATGCATTCCAGGTGACTACCTCATGAAGCTGGTTGAGAGAATGCCAAGAGTGTGCAAACTGCCATCAAGAAAAAGGGTGGCTACTTTGAAGAATCTAAAATATATTTTGATTTGTTTAACACTTTTTCGGTTACTACATAATTCCATGTGTTATTTCATAGTCTTGATGTCTTCACTATTATTTTACAATGTTGAAAATAGTAAAAAAAAAAAAAATAAGAAAAACCCTTGAATGAGTAGGTGTGTCCAAACTTTTGACTGGTACTGTACATTTTTGCTTAAATTAGCTTTAAAATGCTCAATTTTCACTCATGGCAAAATGTGTAGAATAGAATGAGATGAGCTAAAAAACTGCACATGTTCCTCTCTGCCCCATGGCAAAATGTGTAGAGTTGCAGGAAATGTGCTTTTAAACAGCTACATTTTCTCTCAGCCTCAACATAAAATGTGCAGAGTACCATGAGATTAGTTATAAAACTGCACATCAGCACAGGCATTCAAAAGTCCTCTTCTAACCGAGAGTCAACTTACCTTGATACTTAAAACTTAAAGCCAAACTGTCATTTAACATGGTTCTTCAATAGTTATGCACAATACTTGTTGGATGCGCATTTGGTGTAGAGCTGTTTAATTACGCAGTGATTTTTTTCACACATCATCATCTGGTCCAGGAAGGTATTTTCCAAATGATAGCCAAGTGACAAACAGCTGTTGTGATCACTAACCCTCCCCTAACCCAGACGACGCTGGGCCAATTGTGTGCCGCTCTATGGGACTTCCGGTCACAGGCGAGTGTGACACAGCTTGGGATTGAACCCAGGTCTGTAGTGACACCTCATGCACTGTGATGCAGTGCCTTAGACCGCTGTGCCACTCGGGAAGCCCAGGGTGTTGTTAGATTTAACAGAGAAAGCATCAAGGTAATGAGTTCATGTTTTCATACACCCTAAAAATGCTGGGTTGTTTGGATGACCCATTTGCTGGGTTGTAGGCATTGGGTCACTTAGTTGGCTTGTTTTCTTTAAAAAGATCAAGTTTGGGTTGTTATTGCTGGGTTATTGAGATATGACCAGTGGCTGGGTTTATTCTCCCACCGAATTAAGAAGATCAAAGTGATCTGGTAAGCTTGTGAATCAGGATTGTTGCAGGATTGTTGAGTGGAATTTCGACAAATGGGCAAGACATTATGGCTGACCAAAAATGGTGAGTAAAAAGCTAGCTAGCTAACATTGCAAATGATCCATTCAAGTTAAATAGACCTAGCTTTCATAATTACATATTTCATTGACACTTTCAGATAATCTTAGCTAGCTAGCAAACAACCACATGCATGTTAGCTCAAGCATTAGCTAGCTAGCCAGTGCCGTGTGTGATAGCAAACATATTTTCGTTTTTTGTTGAATTTTGAATAGCTGACTAACTATGTCAGTGCCTGTAAAAAGCTTGTCTCCTGTAAGCCTAACGTTAACTTTACTGTGTGGTGCATTGTTTCACGTCAGTTAGCGAGCTAGATAAGTTATCTTAGCTAGCTAGCTCAAACTAGGTTCCTAATCCAGTTTGGCTAGCTAGAACAGCTAGGCCTAGTCCCTGTCTCTGAGTTAATTGAACATGGTTGTAGCTAGTTGGCAAGCTTATAACTCATGATTTTATGGTGGTCCAGTTACTGTATGTTTTATCCTAATTGTTAAGGTCAGGGTTAAGTTTAGGAGTTAGGTTAAAGGGTTAACATCAGTGTTAGGGGAAGGGCTAGCTAAAAGGCTTAGGGTTAGCTAACATGTTATGTAGCTAGCTAAAAAGTAATAAGTAGTTGAAAAGTTGCTAATTAGATTCCAACTCTCAACCTTTCGGTTTCTAGAGGTTTGCTTTATATGCCCACCCATCCAACCTACTTTCGTTTCTGTCTTAAGTAACCATTGGTCTTATGTAACCACACCAAATGTAACATATCATACACATTTGTGACCCGGATTTACATTTACTATGTTACGTCTAGTCTGAGCCCAGGCTGCAACATCAGGCAGGTGTGCTATTTTAGCAATCAGCATTATGATTGCAGCATTATGATTGTCTGATGCAGCATTGCGGCTACATGGATGAAGCATGGGGCAGCTCCTCTGCATTGTTTACCCCAATGGGCTAATCATTAGCTAGATCACCAACTCTATGATCTTGTTGTTTGTTTAATGTCCAAAGAACAACGCACACTGGCACAAATAGAATTGTGATTTTTCCAGTGTTTATAGGCTTACAGTTTACGGATCTTTCTATAATGGGGCCAATATGTGACATTGGCCCCATTTATTTATAGAAAGATCCACCTATACACCAACATAGGCCTAGGAGGGTCAAATATATAATACATTGTTTAAGCAGGATTCATACAGACATTGGCAAGTCAAATCCATTGACTTTTTCAAGCACTTAATTGTAATTTAAGGACCTAGATGTTATACAATTGTATAATGTATATAACTGTAAATATAGGGTCTAAAATAGAACACCCATCCCCCCCAAAAAGCATGCAAAAAGTATAAAAGAAAAGTAGGCCATTACCACTTTAAGAATAAAACATTTTTAAGGCCTTGAAATTCAAATTATTGTTACATTCTAAAATATGTGAGAATAATGTGGACATTGCCTTACTAAATATTTAGATTGTATGCATGCGTGGCAATTTTTTGGTAGTCTATTAGGGCAATTCAGGTAAACGTAATACATCCATGAATAGTGGTAGTATTCATCTCACCATCACTGTTTTTATCATGAGAAAGTGGCCAAAAACAAGGTTCCTTTTTTAATGGAAGGATTTGTATGGAAAGCCAAGTTGAAGCCGACAATGCATGTTGTCATCTCCAATAACCGCACGTGCTTTTACCGCAAATCAACAACCTTGATTTGAAGCGGCGGTAAACAAACAAAAGTGGCCACAACTCTCACAAAAACGGATCTAAAATGAAATCACAGATAATTAGAAGGGAGCAGGAGAACGTATAAATTAGCTACAATAATTACATGGACTTTTGAAGTACCAAATTGAGTCCCAAATGTAGGCCTATTCCAGTAGTTGAATTTCTGAGCGAGCTCCAAATTCAAGTAGGCCACTTAATTTTTATTGGACTTTTATTTAACTAGGCAAGTCGGTTAAGAACACATTCTTATTTACAATGATGGCCTACCAAAAGGCAAAAAGCCTCCTGTAGGAAAGGGGCTTGGATTAAAAATCAAATATAGGACAAAACACAAATCACGTTATTTTGACCTAGCACTGTTGGATTATGTGAATGACCGCACACGCACGCACGCACGCACACACACACACACACACACACAATGACCTTTCCTATTGCTCAGAACATGCTATAGTCTATTGTTGTGTGCAGGTATTTAATCTGCATGGAGTCCAGCCACTTTGTGCATGGTTTAAAGCAGGGGTGAGAAGAGTACTGAAATTGCCTGCTCAAGTAGCAGTACTGTTACTTCAATGAGCATTTTCTTAGTGGTTTAGATGGTACATTGATTCTCTACACTATACTTGCTTGTTTTGTCACAAAATGAAATTAGGTGAACTATTATAATTTTAGCAACCCGGAAATGGTGTAGCAATTTCTGCATAGTGCATCTTTAAGTGGAGAGTCAAAATGGATAGCCACAACTTCGATGAACAATTGAGAAAATAATTGATTTGATTATGTTAAAATAACTGTCTGCATTCAGACTGAGACTAGCCAGCTAGCTAACTCAAACCCCTAGCCTAGCTAACAGGTACTTTCCTATACTTCAAATGAAGGATGAAATCACCCACGATTGAAATTCTGCGTACATAACTGCTATCATGTGTTATTGGCCCGGGACCCGTGCTTAATTTGTAAATCGGGAGATGCAGGAACAAAAAGTGAGAGAGAATGGGGTGACCTGGTGAGTTATGAGGTACCTGAATGCATAAGAAAATGATCACCTTTATAATAATGCATTGCATGCATATCATCGCATTTGCGTAGTGACATAGGGCGGTAGAGTAGAGGCACTTACAGAAGTTGCACACCTGGGGAACATTTTAGTAGCCTAGTGTAACAGTACTCTTCTTGCGTTGTGTACAATCAGTCATCGACACGGAACTCCAACATGTAGCACCAGTCATGTAGATTTATTCTGATAGGAACGACACAAAATTGCACGTCATGCAATGCACGTCTCACCATCCAACTCTGCACTCACGCACTGTAGAAAATATATGACCCCCCCCACCAATATTGTTTTACTTTGGAAGTTGACCAAATATTTTGGTAGCCAACAGCAGAGTTTTCTACTTTCAGCAGGAGCCATTTGCTTTCCAACCTGTGTGTCCCCTCGGTTGTATTTTAAATATTGCGAAAGGCCTGTTTTGTCTATATGCAGTGTTTTCCACTGACAGATTTGCCGCGCGTTCCCTGCTGTAGGCTATTCCTTGTTATTGGGCTACAATCAACAGCTAAATTAGGTGATTTTTTAAAATAAACTATTGATCCTCTGTGGTTAAAAGGTAGGCCTGCTCATGGTGTAGTAGGCTATTCTATATTATTTCTTAACAGACAGCAGTAATAATAGGGGCGGCAGGGTAGCCTAGTGGTTAGAGCAATTGAAAGGTTGCAAGTTCGAATCCCCGAGCTGACAAGGTACAAATCTGTCGTTCTGCCCCTGAACAGGCAGTTAACCCACTGTTCCTAGGCCGTCATTGAAAATAAGAATTTGTCCTTAACTGACTTGCCTAGTAAAATAAAGGTAACACATAATGACAAATATATTCCAATTTATCAGGGGTGCTACAGTTCCTTCAGAACCCTTCGCGCGGTTCTACACGGAAATCAATAATGAAGAGCAACACTGGAGAGATGGGAGTTGCATGCGTATTTCGTTACAATGTTGCGCAAAACGTAAACCCGCCCGGCCCAACCCGAATCAATTACAATATTAGGCTCGGGCTGCAAATCTACCTTTTCACATAGTTTTTTTGTGTTGGCAGGATAATTAAACTTAGAGTCAACTCGCATGAACTTTTATCGCTTTTGTTCAAATTTTTACGTTGCAAAAAGTGACAATTATTTTTCATGCCACGAGAGGTACCGGTTCCAGAAAAAAACTGTCCAAAACAGAGAGGTGGGGATCCGGCCCAAATTAAGTACTGCCGGGCCGTGACAGTAATTTTCACTTCTTATAGCCAGGTGTGGCACTGGCAAATTTACCTGAATGTCAAGTCTTGGACTGGTACCCAGGCTAACTGCCTTCCATTTTTGAATACATGAATGTACATTTTTAGATTGGCAATTTGAGTATCTGGTCAATATAATGGCTAATCTGCATCATCCGTGGGGGATGACATGTTTACGGTTGTCCTAAATGTGTAGGGTGGTGTTTTTTTAATTCCCAAATATTCTGTGTAGGCTGGCCCATTGTAGAATGTATTAAATCAATGCATCATATTACATCTTTCCTTGTGACATATGTGATTGATGTAACAACATGACATTTTATTGGCAAGAAATGTACCACTTCACAGGCAAAATAAATATTTAATAAAAGACCACAAGATGTCGCCAATAGTATACTCTAAAAATATTGCTTGCCCCTCAACCTGCTCTTGCGAGGACTCCGGTTTCTCGACTAATTCATTTTATAACAATGAAAACACAGATAAACTCATCTTGACCATGTGTCATATTGTTATTACCATGACAGTATTGTTCTTGTTAAACAATTTGTGTGTGGTACTTGCATTACTGTGAAGAGACATGGTGTTAGGAGGGCTAGTTTTATCACTAAGCCTAAAGTTAGTTAGAAATGGCATGCTTGTCTACAATGCACTGGGAGCCCTTTATGTATTCATTGGTTTATAAATAAATATCTATTACAGGCATCAAAGTCAAGATGACGATCTCTCACTCTATTTGCATTATGGAGCCAGAACACTGAGATGCTTTTTTATAGCGTTTTGCATGTGTGGATCATGCCAAGCAGGATGTTTGTCTTAATTGTAAGGCGGTGATAGTGATCAAGGTAATTGTGACCAACTAGGTCAGAAAATGCAGTACACCCAGACTTGTGAGCCAAAATTCCAATGTGAGGTCGAGTACTGGTGTAATCCTGATGTGTAGCAGTCTACAGGTATTCACCTCAAACAATTAGCCCACAGAAAACAAACTATATCTTGCTTAAATCCCCATTGAGATTCACATCAAGGATCAGTCAAGTCTTTCATAACAAAATAGTTTTTATGCAGCTGATGCATTGATAGTGGCCAAAATAGCACATCTTTGGTATGTGTGTCAAGTCAGCCACTGATATTTAGTCTAGTTGTTTTTTAAGGGCCAGTATAATTAACTGGTGTTTGTCAGTGTTGTGTATTGTGTGAACAGTATCAGGGCTGAGCCAGTGTAGTAATGATCAGAATTATAGTTTTATTGTCATCATACCTATTGAAAACAACTGTCCATGACATGGTTAGCCTATTGTGAGGTCTTTGTTACTGGAATGTCACTATGATGCTGTTTGGCATTATTGTCTGAGAAGGCTACACGTTACAGGAGCATTCCGTTTTCTATAAATGGGTTGCTTGTTTAGCAACAGAACTGACGCGTGCACAACTATGGGGCAAAACAGACCGGGTTGGCTTAGATTGTTGACAACATGTAAACTATATTTCGTCTCCAATGTTTATTTTAAACATAAATAATTGTCACAGAGCACAAAACAAGTGTTGTCTCAAATACATCGTTACAGTTATTGGTTATCTAGCTAGATTTTGTTGTTGTTGCTATATTAGCATGACATGAAATCAGTCAAAACAAGTCATGGTAACAAGATGAAACTAGCTGAAATGAGCCCTTTATGATTCCCAACATGGCGGTTTCTTGTCATTGTTGTTAGCTATCTGGCCATCCAGAATCTCAACAACACACGGACATCTGCCCCATTCAAGTGTGCACATCATTTTCGTGATGTTCTCTGCTAACACATCTATAGAATAAAAAACCTTACCAAACAAAGAATCATGATACTTGTAAATGAATGGAAGCCTCCCCATGTGAACAATTGACGGTGGATTCCAAATGGAGGGTTTCTTGTAAATGCCTGTCTTCTTCTCAGTGGCAACACTCCCTGGTAACAGGCCCACATTGCAGCCCAAGTAAAAGTCACGTGATTTTCAATAAATTGGAACTGTAATTTTAAGCAGAAGTCACAGCCTGCTACAGACATAAAATGTGCTGCAATTTGAGCGTTTCCACTGAGATTGTTTAGAGCAGCATACTACTTACTGTATGTTAGTTGTATTTCTGTTATTATTTTCAAAACAGCAATGAATGGAAGCCACCCCATGTGAACAGAGTTCGATTCATCAAGTCAGAGGGAGGATGAAGCAATTTTCAAGGTTCTAAATGTGGATACCTTGTATAATATTTGACTTATCCCAAAATAGTTTGTGGTTTTGTTTTTCACTTTTGCTAATATATTTCTTTATTCTGATTTCTGCACGTTATTCTGACATTAACACTTGAGTGGTTATCAATGATACTTGTTCGAATTAATTTATCCTTAGGATGATTTTGGGAAACCGGGCCCAGGTCTTTGTAGGAATATTGGGTTGAAATAAATACTTATTTCTGTTGTTTAGCTAAGTTTATATGCATAGAGTATTATTTCCTTGACACTGACTTTTCACATTTCTCACATGCTGAGTAGAAGCACTTCAACGAGACTGGAAAACAGTTTTTGCAACATGACCTTTATACGTAGAGAGGATGATTTATATACACATGACTGTGGTGGGAGGCCTTTGTTCAGTGTCACAACGCTTCCTTTTCCCCCCTTATTTTGTGACCAACCACTCTCTTAGTTAACATAATGAGGCCTAGGGGGCTACTACAGATTATATTTGCACTTCTTGTGCAGTCCCCATGGTCATACATGGGAACTGGAAGCTTAGATAAGCCGTTATTCCCAAAGACTCAATGTCAATCAGCAACTTGATGGATTTTGTTTATCCATCCTACTCTTGATCTCACAATTTACTAAAAGGGAAGGCCTACTTGAACTGATATACTACTGTACAATTTATGAAGACTGTTCTTTTTACGTTTGCAAGGAACACTGTTGCATTTTACAAGTATTTATTTAAAAAAAATACTTTTTACACTGAGGTTACGCTCAGAGTATGAACATCTGCATTAACAGATCAATAGCTATACTCTTGATAGAAAATCAAGCTACACTGGCATCATCCATGATATATTCTATATTCACATCGATATTGCATAATGATGTATACATTGCCAATTTGGTCACACAGCCTACCAACTGCACCAATGTGTTGTGTTAATGCAGTAGTCTTTGTATTCTGCACCTTTTCCATTTACCATAACAGCCCTGCTTTAAATTCCAACAGATGCAATGTACCTTGATTGACAATAAAAAAAAAAATGTTTAGTCAACGTTATCATCCCACGCCCTTCCACGAAATTATAGACGTCACACTGGCAATGCCAGACATTCCTGGTCTCTGTGTGTTTCAGAAAAATAGTCTCTGGTCTATCCAGTAAATCAGGAGACAGACGCAGAGGTTGCATCCCAAATGGCCAGAGGCAGGGAGACTTAGAGCCTGAATCACCAAGGGATCTCTTTCTCCTTTTCAACCTGCTCTCAGCTCTTTGGTCGTGACCCAAATGGCACTCTATTCCATATTTAGTGCACTGCTTTTGACCAGGGTCATTAGGTCTCTGGTCAAAAGTACACTGTATGGCATTATTAGTATTTTAATGCACTGCAGTTGCCACTGCCAAAACAGGACATACTGACCCCTCTTTCTAGCACTGGAACCCTAATAGATGCTTATGAAGAGGAGATGCATTACTCACCGTGAATGTGCATCAGTTCCCTGAGTTACTATTGTGAGGAGTAGCTGTGATTGAATGAGTTGCACTGTCATCAAATAACTTGGCATGGAAAAGGTTATCTAGCTGTGCCCTAATTCCAAGTATACACACCATTCCTACTACTCTCTTTCCGGGTGTGATTGCATGCGTGGTTGCATGCCAGTGTGTAGGTGTGCCTGCAGAAGGGTTCTTTGAAAAGCTGAACAAAGGGATCGAAGTCAAGTCTGAAGATACAGTAAACAGTAACCGGATAGTTCAGATTTTCCATCTGTTGATGCTTTACAGATGGTCGTAATATCAACAATACATCTGTTGAATAGCAACTGCTTGCTAAGATTACGGTTAGGGTTAAGGTTATGATAAGGGTTAGATCTAGGGTAAGGGTTAGTAGATAGTCTGTAGAACATCTACAGATGGACTATACAAATAAACTATTACCCAGTTACCATAAATGGCCTTACTTGCCCAGGCATGGCAATCTAGCTTTACCTCTGCACACTACCAACACCAGTCCTTTAATCTGTATGCCATGCTCTTTCCCGGTGGTTGCGTGCCAGTGTGTAGGTGTACCTGCAGAAGAGTTTCTGAAAAAACCTAACAAAGGCATCAAAAACCTGAAAATCAAGTTGGTCTGTTGTTGTTTTGTTTTGGCCTTTGTTATGATTCTCAACATTCATTTATATAACTTTGCTGTGATGTGTCAAATATGTCTGCTGGTTATTAGTTTGAGGTTGTGAGTTTGATGAATGGTTTAGTGGTGAAGGAAGTTCTTGAACATAGGGGTTTAAAGTGGAGGTGAGGGCATTGTGTTTCAACGAGATGCAACATGATCTCATCAATGGAGGTCTTGAGCTTTATGTTACGTTTCTAACATAACAGTATTATCAGCACCATATCACAGTGGTTATTGATCTCCCATAAATGCATGTCCATCCAATGAGCTCTGATTATCATCAAACAGCGGCGTGATTGGTTCCTTGGTAACCCTTGGCTTTGATTGAGTGAGGGAAAATTATAACCCATCATTTTGAGATTGTTGAAATGTCAACCTTACCCTCAGTTTTATTGAGATATTCCATCATTCAATTTGCGAGCTTAATTATCACACCACTTACCATTTCTGTCACCCGCTTTATATTTATTTCACCTTTATTTAACCAGGTAGGCTAGTTGAGAACAAGTTCTCATTTACAACTGTGACCTGGCCAAGATAAAGCACAGCAGTGCAACACAAACAACAACAGAGTTACACATGGAGTAAACAAACATGCAGTGAATAATATAATAGAAAAAGGTCTTTAATACAGTGTGTGCAAATGAGGTAGGTTAAGGGAGGTAAGGCAATAAATAGGCCAAAATGGCGAGATAATTACAATATAGCAATTCAACGTCGCTCTGGATAAGAGCGTCTGCTAAATGACTTAAATGTAATGTAAATGTCAACACTGAAGTGATAGATGTGCAGAAGATGAGTGCGCAAGTAGAGATACTGGGGTGCAAAGGAGCAAAATAAATAACTGTATGGGGGATGAGGTAGTTGGATGGGCTATTTACAGATGGGCTATTGTCACGCCCTGACCTTAGAGATCCTTATTTATTCTCTATGTTTGGTTAGGTCAGGGTGTGACTCGGGTGGGAGAATCTGTTTTCTATTTCTTTGTTGTTTTTGCCTAGTGTGGTTCCCAATCAGAAACAGCTGCCTATTGTTGTTTTTGATTGGGGATCATACAGTGCCTTGCGAAAGTATTCGGCCCCCTTGAACTTTGCGACCTTTTGCCACATTTCAGGCTTCAAACATAAAGATAATACTGTATTTTTTTGTGAAGAATCAACAACAAGTGCGACACAATCATGAAGTGGAACAACATTTATTGGATATTTCAAACATTTTTAACAAATCAAAAACTGAAAAATTGGGCGTGCCAAATTATTCAGCCCCTTTACTGTCAGTGCAGCAAACTCTCTCCAGAAGTTCAGTGAGGATCTCTGAATGATCCAATGTTGACCTAAATGACTAATGATGATAAATACAATCCACCTGTGTGTAATCAAGTCTCCGTATACATGCACCTGCACTGTGATAGTCTCAGAGGTCCGTTAAAAGCGCAGAGAGCATCATGAAGAACAAGGAACACACCAGGCAGGTCCGAGATACTGTTGTGAAGAAGTTTAAAGCCGGATTTGGATACAAAAAGATTTCCCAAGCTTTAAACATCCCAAGGAGCACTGTGCAAGCGATAATATTGAAATGGAAGGAGTATCAGACCACTGCAAATCTACCAAGACCTGGCCGTCCCTCTAAACTTTCAGCTCATACAAGGAGAAGACCGATCAGAGATGCAGCCAAGAGGCCCATGATCACTCTGGATGAACTGCAGAGATCTACAGCTGAGGTGGGAGACTCTGTCCATAGGACAACAATCAGTCGTATATTGCACAAATCTGGCCTTTATGGAAGAGTGGCAAGAAGAAAGCCATTTCTTAAGGATATCCATAAAAAGTGTTGTTTAAAGTTTGTCACAAGCCACCTGGGAGACACACCAAACATGTGGAAGAAGGTGCTCTGATCAGATGAAACCAAAATGGAACTTTTTGTCAACAATGAAAAACGTTATGTTTGGCATAAAAGCAACACAGCCCATCACCCTGAACACACCATCCCCACTGTCAAACATGGTGGTGGCAGCATCATGGTTTGGGACTGCTTTTCTTCAGCAGGGACAGTGAAGATGGTTAAAATTGATGGGAAGATGGATGGAGCCAAATACAGGACCATTCTGGAAGAAAACCTGATGGAGTCTGCAAAAGACCTGAGACTGGGACGGAGATTTGTCTTCCAACAAGACAATGATCCAAAACATAAAGCAAAATCTACAATGGAATGGTTCAAAAATAAACATATCCAGGTGTTAGAATGGCCAAGTCAAAGTCCAGACCTGAATCCAATCGAGAATCTGTGGAAAGAACTGAAAACTGCTGTTCACAAATGCTCTCCATCCAACCTCACTGAGCTCGAGCTGTTTTGCAAGGAGGAATGGGAAAAAATTTCAGCCTCTCGATGTGCAAAACTGATAGAGACATACCCCAAGCGACTTACAGCTGTAATCGCAGCAAAAGGTGGCGCTACAAAGTATTAACTTAAGGGGGCTGAATAATTTTGCACGCCCAATTTTTCAGTTTTTGATTTGTTAAAAAAGTTTGAAATATCCAATAAATGTCGTTCCACTTCATGATTGTGTCCCACTTGTTGTTGATTCTTCACAAAAAAATACAGTTTTATATCTTTATGTTTGAAGACTGAAATGTGGCAAAAGGTCGCAAAGTTCAAGGGGGCCGAATACTTTTGCAAGGCACTGTATATAAGTTGTGACTTTCCGTTTGGGTTTTGTGGGGAGTTATTTTCTGTTTAGCTGTTTTGTTGCCTGACAGAACTGTGCGCTTTCATTTTTTCTACTTTGTTATTTTGTACAGTTAATTAAAAATCATGAACGCCTACCACCCTGCACCTTGGTCTCCTTCAACCCACGAGAGTCGTTACAGCTATGTACAGGTTCAGTGATCTGTGAGCTGCTCTGACAGCTGGTGCTTAAAGTTAATGAGGGAGATATGAGTCGCCAGCTTCAGTGATTTTTGCAGTTAGTTCAAGTCATTGGCAGTAGAGAACGGGAAGGAAAGGCGGCCAAATGAGAAATTGGCTTTGGGGGTGACCAGTGAAATATACCTGCTGGAGCGCGTGCTACGGGTGGATGCTGCTATGGTGACCAGTGAGCTGAGATAAGGCGGGGCTTTACCTAGCAAAGACTTATAGATGACCTGGATTCAGTGTATTCGGCGACGAATATGAAGCGAGGGCCAGCCAACGAGTGCATACAGGCCACAGTGGTGGGTAGTATATGGGGCTTTGGAGACAGACTGCATCCAATTTGCTGAGTAGAGCGTTTTAGGCTGTTTTGTAAATTACATCGCCGAAGTCAAGGATCGGTAGGATAGTCAGTTTTACGTGGGTATGTTTGGCAGCATGAGTGAAGGATGCTTTGTTGTGAAATAGGAAGCCGATTCTAGATTTAATTTTGGATTGGAGATGCTTAATGTGAGTCTGGAAGGAGAGTTTACAGTCTAACCAGACACCTAGGTATTTGTAGTTGTCCACATATTCTAAGTCAGAAACATCCAGAGTAGTGATGCTGGACGGGCGGGCAGGTGTGGACCGCGATCGGTTGAAGAGCATGCATTTAGTTTTACTTGCATTTACGAGCAGTTGGAGGCCGTGGAAGGAGAGTCGTATGGCATTGAAGCTCATCTGGAGGTTAGTTAACACAGTGTCCAAAGAAGGGCCCGAAGTATGCAAATTGGTGTCGTCTGCGTAGAGGTGGATCAGAGAATCACCAGCAGCAAGAGCGACACCATTGATGTATAGAGAGAAGAGAGTGGGCCCGAGAATTGAATCCTGTGGCACCCCCATAGAGACTTCCAGAGGTCCGGACAACAGGCCCTCCGATTTGACACACTGAACTCTGTCTGAGAAGTAGTTGGTGAACCAGGCGAGGCAGTCATTTGAGAAACCAAGGCTCTTGAGTCTGCCGATAAGAATGTGGTGATTGACAGAGTCGAAAGCCTTGGCCAGGTCGATGAATTCAGCTGCACTGTATTGTCTCTTATCGATGGTGGTTATGTTATCGTTTCGGACCTTGAGCATGGCTGAGGTGCACCTATGACCAGCTCGGAAACCAGATTGCATAGTGGAGAAGGTACGGTGGGATTTGAAATGGTCGGTGATCTGTTTGTTGAATAGGAGTGGATGCATTGATGATAGATTGATAGTAAGTATGGTTGAAGCGGCAGAGCTTACGGTCAGCGCATATGTTATTATTGTTTGCTACACTAAGGGATGGTACATTTCATGCTAACATCATGCTTGGAGCTCATTATCAGTTTATAAAGTGAGAATGTTAGCTCAAGGTAAGGGACATTTAGCTTGCTAAGTGCCTGTGGGGCATTTACGTCCTGAACTATGCCTGACAGGCAATACTGTCTCCCTGGCTATATACCATCTCCAAGACCACAGCCAATCGCATGCAAGCAACAACTCAGCTACAGTGCTTCAGAAAGTATTCAAGGCCCTTGAGTTATTCCATATTTTGTGTTATAGCCTGAATTTGTTCACCCGTCAACACACAATACCCAATAATGACAAAGTGAAAACATGTTTTTAGAAATGTTTGCAATTTTATTAAAAATTAAATTAAATAAATATCTCATTTACATACGACTTGACACCCCTTTGTAGAAGCACCTTTGGCAGCGATTACAGCTGGCTTTCTGGGTAAGTTTCTATTAGCTTTTTACAGCTGGATTGTCTACAAACTCTGTCAAGTTGGTTATTGATTACTGCTAGAAAACCATTTTCAGGTCTTGCCATAGATTTTCAAGTAGATTTAAGTCAAAACTGTAACTCGGCCACATTCACTCTTCTTGGTAAGCAACTCCGGTGTAGATTTTACCTTTTGTATAAGGTTATTCTCCTGTTGAAATGTGAATTAATCTCACAGTGTCTGGTGGAAAGCAGACAGACAGGTTTTCCTATAGGATTTTGCCTGTGCTCAGCACCATTCCGTTTATTTTCTTATCCAGAATAACTCCCCAGTCCTTATCGATTTACAAGCATACCCATAACAGGATGCAGCCACCACTATGCATGTAAATATGGAGTGGTACTCAGTAAGGTGTTGTGTTGGATTTGCCCCAAATTTAACAGTCTGTACAGGCCTCCTTCACTCTGTCAATTAGTGACTGGGTGTATTGATACACCATCCAAAGTGTAATTAATAACTTCACCATGCTCAAAGAGATATTCAATGTTATATGTTTTTGTATCTAACAATAGGTGCCCTTTGCGAAGCTTTGGAATACCTCCCTGGTCTTTGTGTTTGAATATGTTTGAAATTCAATGCACAACTGAGGGACGATACAATTATCTGTATTTGTGGGGTACATACAGTGCCTTGCGAAAGTATTTACCCCCTTGGCATTTTTCCTATTTTGTTTTCTTAAAACCTGGAATTAAAATACATTTTTTTGTGGGGTGTGTATCATTTGATTTACACAACATACTACCACTTTGAAGATGCAAAATATTTGTTGTGAAATAAACAAGAAATAAGACAAACTGAGATCGTCAGTGTGCATAACTATTCCGCCCCCCCCCCAAAGTCAATACTTTATAGGGCCACCTGTTGCAGCAGTTACAGCTGCAAGTCTCTTGGGGTATGTCTCTTTAAGCTTGGCACATCTAGCCACTGGGATTTTTGCCCATTCTTCAAGGCAAAACTGCTCCAGCTCCTTCAAGTAGGATGGGTTCCGCTGGTGTACAGCAATCATTAAGTCATACCACAGATTCTCAATTGGATTGAGGTCTGGGCTTTGACTAGGCCATTCCAATACATTTAAATGTTTTCCCTTAAACCACTCAACTGTTTTTTTAACAGTATGCTTAGGGTCATTGTCCTGCTGGAAGGTGAACCTCCGTCCCAGTCTCAAATCTCTGGAAGACTGAAACAGGTTTCCCTCAAGAATTTCGCTGTATTTAGTGCCATCCATCATTCCTTCAATTCTGACCAGTTTCCCAGTCCCTGCCGATGACAAACATCCCCACAGCATGATGCCGCCACCACAATGCTTCACTGTGGGGATGGTATTCTCAGGGTGATGAGAGGTGTTGGGTTTGCGCCAGACATTGGTGGGCGGCCTGATCTTGGCAGGTTTGTTGTGGTGCCAAATTATTTCCATTTTTTAATAATAGATTTAAATGGTACTCTGTGGTATGTTCAAAGTTTAGTTGTTTTTTTTATAACCCAACCCTGATCTGTACTTCTCCACAACTTTGTCCCTGACCTGTTTGGAGATCTCCTTGGTCTTCATTGTGCCGCTTGCTTGGTGGTGTTACAAACTCTGGGGCCTTTCAGAACAGGCGTATATATACTGAGATCATGTGACAGATCATGTGACACTTAAAGTCCACCTGTGTGCAATCTAACTAATTATGTGACTTATTTAGGGGCTTATTAGCAAAGGGGGTGAATACATATGCACGCACCACTTTTCCGTTTTTCTTAGATTTTAAACAAGTAATGTTTTTCATTTCATTTCACCAATTTTGACAATTTTATGTATGTCCTTTGTATGAAATCCAAATAAAAATCAATTTAAATGACAGGTTGTGATGCAACAAAATGGGAAAAACGCCAAGGGGGATGAATACTTTTCAAGGCACTGTAGATGAAGTAGTCATTAAAGAATCATGTTCAAATCTGCTATTGCCGCCTCCCGAGTGGGGCAGAGGTCTAAGGCACTGCATCGCGGTGTCGCGGCATCACTACAGCCTGGGGTTGACCGGGAGTTCCATAGGGCGTCGCACAATTGGCCTAGCGTCATCCGGGTTAGGGTTGGGGGTTTGGCCAGGGGGCTTGACATGACTCATCACGGTCTAGCAACTCCTTGTGATGGGCCGGGCGCCTGCCGGCTGACTCTGATCGTCAGTTGAACGGTGTTTCCTCCGACACATTGGTGCAGCTGTCTTCAGGGTTAAACCAGCTGGTGTTAAGAAGCATGGCTTGGCGGGTCATGTTTCGGAGGACGCATGACTCGACCTTCGGCTCTCCCGAGGCCGTTGGGGAGTTACAGCGATGAGACAAGATCATAATTGGATATTATTTAGTTACTTAGGCTTGCCATAACAAAGGGGTTGAATACTTATTGACTCAAGACATTTTAGCTTTTCATTTTTAATGGAGCATCAGCATTTGTGGGTTAGATTACAGGCTCAGAATGGCCAGAAACAAATAACTTGCTTCTGAAACTCATCAGTCTAATCTTGTTCTGAGAAATGCTATTCCATGTGAGAAATTTCCAAGAAACTGAAAATCTCATGCAACGCTCTGTACTACTCCTTTCACAGAACAGTGCAAACTGTCTCTAACCAGAATAGAAAGTGGAGTGGGAGGCCCCGGTGCATAACTGAGCAAGAGGACTAGTACATTAGAGTGTCTAGTTTGAGAAACAGATGCCTAACAAGTCCTCAACTGGCAGCTTCATTAAATAGTACCCGCAAAACGTCAGTCTCAACATCAACAGTGAAGAGGGGACCCTGGGATGCTGGACTTCTCGGCAGAGTTCCTCTGTCCAGTATCTGTGTTCTTTTGCCCATCTTAATATTTTATTTTTATTGGCCAGTCTGAGATATGGCTTTTTTTTTAAACTCTGCCTAGACGGCCAGCATCCCAGAGTCGCCTCTTCACTGTTGACGTCGAGACGGGTGTTTTGCAGGTACTATTTAATGGAGCTGCCAGTTGAAAGTTATTTGCCCACCGGACCCTCCCCTATGGGTTCAGGTTTGCGGCCGGAGTCCGACCCTTTGAGGACTGTCACGCCTTGACCTTAGAGACCCTTTTAATTCTCTATTTGGTTAGGCCAATCTATGTTTTTTATTTCTTTGTTGGCCGGGTATGGTTCTCAATCAGAGGCAGCTGTCTATCGTTGTCTCTGATTGGGGATCATACATCGGCAGCCTTTTTCCACCTATAGTTTGTGGGATATTGTTTTTGGTACTGTGCTGTTTAGCCCTACTAGACGTTTTTGTATTTGTTTTTTCGGGGTTCTTTTAATAAATTAAAATGTACGCCTATAACGCGCTGCACCTTGGTCCGATCCTTTCATCGTCATTCGTAACACACACACTACAGTGATGTAGTGGATAAATGTATAAACTACAGTGGGCAATCAAGATAAGATGAACAACCACCAATATACAGTTGAAGTCTGAAGTTTACATACACCTTAGCCAAATACATTTAAACTCAGTTTCTCACAATTCCTGACATTTAATCCTAGTAAAAATTCAATGTCATAGGTCAGTTAAGATCACCACTTTATTGGAAGAATGTGAAATGTCAGAATAATAGTAGAGAGAATAATTTATTTCAGCTTTTATTTATTTCATCATATTCCCAGTGGGTCAGAAGTTTACATACCCTCAATTAGTAATCGGTAGCATTGCCTTTAAATTGTTTAACTTGGGTCAAACATTTCGGGTAGACTTCCACAGGCTTCCCACAGTAAGTTTGGTGAATTTTGGCCCATTCCTCCTGACAGAGCCGTTGTAACGGAGTCAGGTTTGTAAGGCCTCCTTGCTCGCACATGCCTTTTCAGTTCTGCCCAAAAATATTCTATGGGATTGAGGTCAGGGCTTTGTGACTCCAATACCTTGACTTTGTTGTCCTTAAGCCATTTTGCCACAACTTTGGAAGTATGCTTGGGGTCATTGTCCATTTTGAAGACCTATTTGTGACTAAGCTTTAACTTCCTGACTGATGTCTTGAGATGTTGCTTCAATATATCCACATCATTTCCCTTCCACATGATGCCATCTATTTTATGAAGTGCCCCAGTCCCTCCTGCAACAAAGCCCACCCACAACATGATGCTGCCACCCCCGTGCTTCACGGTTGGGAGGGTGTTCGTCAGCTTGCAAGCCTCCGCCTTTTTCCAAACATAACAATGGTCATTATGGCCAAACATTTCTATTTTTGTTTCATCAGACCAGAGGACATTTCTCCAAAAAGTACTATCTTTGTCCCCATGGGCAGTTGCAAACCGTAGTCTGGATTTTTTAATGGTGATTTTGGAGCAGTGGCTTCTTGCTTGCTGAGCGGCCTTTCAGGTTATGACAATATAGGACTCGTTTTACTGTGGATATAGATACTTTTGTACCCGTTTCCTCCAGCATCTTCACAAGGTCCTTTGCTGTTGTTCCAAGATTGATTTGCACTTTTCGCATCAAAGTACGTTCATCTC
The DNA here is from genome assembly GCF_036934945.1 of Oncorhynchus masou masou. Taxonomy (NCBI): domain Eukaryota; kingdom Metazoa; phylum Chordata; class Actinopteri; order Salmoniformes; family Salmonidae; genus Oncorhynchus; species Oncorhynchus masou. The sequence goes on along the minus strand of NC_088223.1, from coordinate 83,917,978 downwards.
TAGGAGACAGAACGCATCTCCTTCCTAAGCTGTATGATGGCTGCGTGGTTCCATGGTGTTTATACTTGTGTACTACTGTTTGTACAGATGAACGTGGTACCTTCAGGCATTTTGAAATTGCTCTCAATGATGTACCAGACTTGTGGAGGTCTACAATTTTTTCTGAGGTCTTAGCTGATTTGTAAACGTTTCCCTATGATGTCAAGCAAAGAGGCACAGAGTTTGAAGGCAGGCCTTGAAATACATCCATAGGTACACTTCCAATTAACTCAAATTATGTCAATAAGCCTATCAGAAGCTTATAAAGCCATGACATTATTTTCTGGAATTTTCCAAGCTGTTAAAGGCACTGTCAACTTAGTGCATGTACATTTCTAACCCACTGGAAATGTGATACTGTGAATAAGTGAAATAATCTGTCTGCAAAAATGACTTGTGTCATGCACAAAGTAGATGTCCTAACCGACTTGCTAAAATTATAGTTTGTTTAACAAGACATTTGTGGAGTAGTTGAAAACCGAGTTTTAATGACTCCAACCAAAGTGTACGCAAACTTCCGACTTCAACTGTAAACGAAAACGTATGACATTTTTAGAACTGTATTTTGCATTTTGATTGCATTGTAATGTAGGCCTATAGGGAAGTTAAGCCATGAAGCTTATCTTCTTTGTTTTAACTCCTCACTTGTTTGATAAGATTAGTACATATTTTCTGAAGAGACCCCAAGTTTGGGGTTGTCACTCGTTAACACAGCCACAAAGTAAAAATTGGCAACAATAAAAAAATATTGGTCTTCATTGAAGGTCAGGGTTAGGCATAAGGTTAGCAGTGTGGTCAAGGTTCAGGGTTTGATTTCAAATCAGATTTTAATAAGAGATTGTGGAAGTAGGCAGGTTTTATCAATAATTTATGACTTTGTGGCTGTGGTAACTAATGACGACTCAAGTTGGGAACCACTGTACTGTTGGGAACCTCTCTCTCTGTCTCACCGCTGTGAAATGGCTAGCTAGTTAGCGGGATGCGCGCTAATAGCGTTTGAAATCGGTGACGTCACTTGCTCTGAGACCTTGAGTAGTTGTAGTTGTTCCCCTTGCTCTGCAAGAGCCGTGGCTTTTGTGGAGCGATGGGTAACGATGCTTCGAGGGTGGCTGTTGTCGATGTGTACAGAGGGTTCCTGGTTCAAGCCCAGGTAGGGGCGAGGAGAGGAACGGAAGCAATACTGTTAGACATGCTTCCTTTTTCTCTGTCTCCACTGTTTCTTCCTGCATGCATTGCAGCCTCAACACTGAGCATCACAGCACTGTCTGTCTCAGTAGCCTTCTCTCTGTAAAGCATAGTTATTATGAGAACTTAGTAGCCCACGCAGGCAAATATAACGAACAAACCACTCTTCATGATTCCACTCTTTCACAAAGAGGCAGGCGCAATTACAACTGTCAGATCAAAGCTTACTGAGCTTTTATCAACGCCGAGACAAATATTTAGATGTTGACCAGTAATTTATTTTGTGTACTATATACACTGCCTTCAGAAAGTATTCAGACACATTTACTTTTTCCACATTTTGTTACATTACACCAGTATTCTAAAATGTATTAAATAAATAAAATATCCTCCAGCAATTTACACACAACACCCCATAATGACAAAGCAAAAACAGGTTAAGAATTTTTTTGCAAATGTATTAAAAATAAAAAACAAATACCTTATTTACATAACAATTAAGACCGTCATGTCTGGAGGAAACCTGGCACCATCCCTACGGTGAAACGTGGTGGCAGCATCATGCTGTCGGGATGTTTTTCAGCGGCAGAGAATGGGAGACTATTCAGGATCGAGGGAAAGATGAACAGAGCAAGGTACATTGCAATCCTTGATGAAAACCTGCTCCAGAGCCCTCAGAACCTCAGACTGGGACTAAGGTTCACCATCCAACTGGACAACGACCCTAAGCACATAGCCAAGACAATGCAAGAGTGGCTTCGGGACAAGTCTCTGAATGTCCTTAAGTGGCCCAGCCAGAGTCTGAACTTGAACCTGATCAAAGAGTGTGCAAAGCTGTCATCAAGGAAAAGGGTGGCTACTTTGAAGAATCTCAAATATAAAATAACATTTGTTTAACACTTTTTTTTATTACTACATGATTCCATGTGTTATTTCATAGTTTTGATGTCTTCACTTTTATGCTACAATGTAGAACATAGTAAAAATAAAGAAAAACCCTGGAATGAGTAGGTGTGTCCACTTAACACAAATATAAAAGGCAACAAGGATCTGTACACAGTTCCTGGAAGCTTAAGATGTCCCAGTTCTTCCATGGCTTGCATACTCACCAGACATGTCACCCATTGAGTATGTTTGGGATCCTCTGTATCGAAGTGTAGGACCGCTTGTTCCAGTTTCCACCAATATCCAGCAACTTCACATAGCTATTGAAGAGCAGTTGGACAACATTCCACTGGCCACAATCAAAAGCCTGATCAACTTTATGCGAAGGAGTACGTGAGGAGACGGGCCAGGGCGTAGCGGATGTAGAGTTCCACGTATTTATTATAAAGTGATACTTAGCAAAAACAAAACAAGAAATCGATATACTAACATGGTGGGAACAATGCTACCTAAATATGATCCCCAATTAGAGACAACGATTACCAGCTGCCTCTAATTGGGAATCATACAAATCACCAACATAGAAAAATTAACTTGAACACCACATAGAAATAATAAACTAGAATACCCTCAGTCACGCCCTGACCTACTACACCATAGGTGTGGACTCCAAAGGTGTGGACTCCGGCCGCAAAACCTGAAACCAAATTGGGACGGTAGGGGGGGGGTGATTAGTGGCGGTGGCGGCTCCGGTGCGGGTCGTAGCCCCACCCCAGACCCCGGAACCGAACATGGCGCCGGGCTGAACGACGTGCCCGTACTGGGCATCGGCGCAGAGAAGGGCTCCGGACTTTGTGCTGGGCTGGTCGCCGTGCCTGGACTGGTCACCGGCACTGAGGAAGGCTCTGGCCTAGGAGCGGCACACGACGTCGTGTCTGGACTGGACACGGGACTGGACACCGTACCTGGAAGCTCCGGACCGTCGACCATGGCAGGAGGTTCTGGACCGTGGCAGGGGGTTCCGGACCATCGCAGGGGGTTCCAGACCGTGGACTGTCGCAGAAGGTTCCAGACCGGGGACCATCGCCGGAAGCTCTGGACTGTGAATACGCACTGGAGGCCTAGTGCTTGGAGCAGGTACAGGTGGCACCGGACTGGTGACACGCACTTCAGAGAGAGTGCGGGGAGTAGACACAGGTCATACCGGTTTGGGAAGGCGCACTGAAGGCCTAGTGCGTGGAGCCGGCACAGGTGGTACCGGACTGGTACCACCTCTGGCAGCTCCTGGCTGACTGATGGCTCTGGCAGCTCCTGGCTGACTGACGACTCTGGCAGCTCCTGGCTGACTGACGGCTCTGGACAGATGGGAGACTCTACCAGCTCAGGACAGATGGGATACTCTAGCAGCTCAGGACAGATGGGAGACTCTAGCAGCTCAGGACAGACGGGAGACTCTAGCAGCTCAGGACAGGAGGAAGGCTCTGGCAGCGCTGGACAGGCAGGAGCACCTGTAGGCAGAAGACGGAGAGACAGCCTGGTGCGGGGGGGCTGCCACCGGAGGGCTGGTGCTGGAGGTGGCACTGGATAGACCGGACCATGCAGGCGCACTGGAGCTCTTGAGCACCGAGCCTGCCCAACCTTACCTGGTTGAATGCTCCCGGTCGCCCTGCCAGTGAGGCGAGGTGGAATAGCCCGCACTGGGCTGTGCTGGTGAACCGGGGACACCATGCGTAAGGCTGGTGCCATGTATGCCGGCCCGAGGAGACACACTGGAGACCAGATGCGTAAAGCCGGCTTTATGGCACCTGGCTCGATGCCCACTCTAGCCCGGCCGATACGAGGAGCTGGAATGTACCGCACCGGGCTATACACATGCACTGGGGAGACTGTGTGCTCCACCGTATAACACGGTGCCTGCCCGGTCCCTCTCTCTCTCCGGTAAGCACGGGAAGTTGGCACAGGTCTCCTACCTGGCTTCACCACACTCCCCGTGTGCCTCCCCCCCAAGAAATGTTTGGGGCTGCCTCTCAGGCTTCCAGCCGCGCTGCCTCCTCATACCAGCACCTCTCTGCCTTCGCTGCCTCCAGCTCTGCCTTGGGACGGCGATATTCCCCTGGCTGTGCCCAGGGTCCTTTACCATCCATATTCTCCTCCCAAGTCCAGGAGTCTTGTGTTCGCTGCTGCTGCTGCTGCCCTTTACCACGCCGCTTGGTCCGTTTGTGGTGGGTGTTTCTGTAACGGCAGATTTCCTCTTCGTCTGAAGAGGAGTAAGGATCGGACCAAGATGCAGCGTGGTAAGTGTTCATGACGATTTATTTAAAAAACTAACTGAACACTGAAATACAAAACAATAAACAAAGTGATGAAAACGAAAACCGAAACAGTACCGTGGGGCGACAAACACTCACACAGAAACAAACACCCACAAACCAACAGTGAAACCCAGGCTACCTAAGAATGATTCTTAATCAGAGACAACTAATGACACCTGCCTCTGAGAACCATACTAGGCTGAACACAAAAACCAACATAGAAAAACAGACTGCCCACCCCAACTCACGCCCTGACCATACTAAATAAAGACAAAACAAAGGAAATAAAAGGTCAGAACATGACAAAACCAAAGGGAGTGACATATATAGGGGCGGCAGGGTATTCTAGTGGTTAGAGCATTGGACTAGTAACCGGAAGGTTGCAAGTTCAAACCCTCGAGCTGACAAGGTACAAAACTGTCGTTCTGCCCCTGAACAGGCAGTTAACCAACTGTTCCTAGGCCGTCATTGAAAATAAGAATTTGTTCTTAACTGACTTGCCAAGGTAAAAAATAAAAAATAGGGCAGGTAATCTAGGTGGTGATGTAGTCCAGGTGAGTGTCATTATGCACGTAACGATGGTGACAGGTGTGTGCCATAATGAGCAGCCTGGTGACCTAGAGGCCTGAGAGGGAGCACACGTGGCAATATTTGTATTCTGTACAGGCTTCCTTCTTTTCACTCTGTCAATTATGTTAGTATTGTGTAATAAGTACAATATTCTTGAGCCATCTTCAGTTCTCCTATCACAGCCATTAAACTCCGTAACTGTATTAATGTTACCATTGGCCTCATGGTGAAATCCCTGAGCAGTTTCCTACCTCTCCGGGGAAAGTTAGGAAGGAGGCCTGTATCTTTGTAGTGACTGGGTGTATTGATACACCATCCAAAGTGTATATAATAACTTCACCATGCTCAAATGGATATTTTAATGTATTTTATTTTTACCCATCTACCAGTAGGTGCGCTTCTTTGCGAGGCATTGGAAAACCTCCCTCGTCTTTGAGGTTGAATATGTTTGAAATTGAATGCTCAACTGAGGAACCTTACAGATAATTGTGTGTGTGGTACAGAGATGAGGTAGTCATTCAAAAAAATCATATTCAACTATAATTGCACAGAGTGAGTCCATGCAACGTATGTGACTTGCTAAGCACATTTTTACTCCTGAATTTACTGAGGCTTGCCATAACAAATGGGTTGAATACTTATCGACTTAAGACATTTCAACTTTTAATCAATGTTTAAAAAATTGAAATCATTCCACTTTGACATTATGCAATATTGTGTGTTGGCCAGTGACACAACATCTCAATTGAATTAATTTTAAATTCAGGCTGTAACACAACAAAATGTGGAAAAAGTAAAAGGGTGTGACTAGTTTCTGAAGCCGCTGTATATGTTTAAATCCCAATAACGACTATATGTTGTGTTTTTGAATGAGTGGGCTGGGCAGTCATAGGTAACTTATTTTCACTGTGGGTAATGTTTCCAGAAAACCAGAGTTACTGCATAACACACCCTTGGTGGAGAGTCAGTATGTACAACCATGAAGGTTAATGAGGCCTGAATGTTAGGGGAATACCAAAAATAATTTGTCTATTTTTTTGTATTAAGGGAAGTTACCCTGCTGTGCTGTGGTAGTGTTACTGAGCTCATTTCACAACCATCAAAACAACCAATTTTAAGCTGCTGCTTGTTCAGAAGCAATACATCAGCACCTTTTTAAAGTGGTATATATCTTCTCAAAAACATAAAAGGTGCTTACTTTTATGCCTGAGAATAAATCTTCTGGTAGGGTACTGTTAACATACTGTTTATCTGTACCTAATAGGTGAAACTGACTACCAGCATCAGTTTGCTCAATAGCATCCTAGTGATAGATATATATTTTCTTAAATCACAAAGCATTCACATTTGTATTCCTAAGCATTGGTAATCAAGCCTCGCACAAACAGACATCAATGGAGCACACAGATGATTGTATTATCACATTCACTTTCATTCTTAGAATATTACTTACGATGCTGTATTAATATCAGTGATGTAGTGGTAAAAGATAGGTAATGGGTAAACTGTAAACTCCAGTAGGCGATCGACCACCGCCATAAACCAAAACGTATTACATTTTTAGAACTGTATTGTTTTTTTAAATTTCATTTTAATATAGGCCTATAGGGAAGACAGGCCTACATTAAAATGAGATGTTCATATTGAAACATACCTTCTTTTTAAAAGTTCCTAACTTGTTTGATGAAATTAGTACAGATTTTCTCAGAAGACCCCACATGGTGCTCCGAGCCCAAGTTTGGGGGTTATCACTAGTTACCACAGCCACAAAGTCAAAATTGGTTCATGAAAACAAGAGCTTTTTGGTCTTAATTTAAGGTAAGGGTTAGGCATAAGGTTAGCAGTGTGGTTACAGTTTGATTTAAAATCTGATTTTATGAAGACAAATTGTAGAAATAAGCAGGTTTTAGCAAGAATTATGAATTTGTGGCTGTTGTAACTGTAGACGGCCCAAGTTTGGGAACCACTGTGCTAACCTCTCTGCTTGCTTCCTTTCTCTCTGTCTCCTCTGCTTCCTGCATGCATAGAGAGAAATGGTAATGGCATCTTTTTCTAGGCACTAACTCAGCCATTGCTCATTGGGCAAAACCTATAAGGAAAATAAATGCAGTTTTTGGAGGGTTTATGGATAAATGCAGAAAATAACGTATGTGATAAACAAGTTTAGGAGATCTTATACGTTTGTTCTATGAGAAACTACATCAGCTAATGCCACTTTTTGTGAATTTATTTTCAAATAAAATACACAAATCACACAAAACCATCATAATTAAAAAAGGTAATGTTAACTGACTGCTATTATCTCATAGAACAACATGTATACAATTTCCTAAATCTGTGTCAACCTCAGACCTTATTTTGAGCGTTTATTCCCAAACCCTATTCTTTTCCCATAGGTATGGTTGAACGAACAAGAGGTAATTTATTTCCGGATATTAGGACTACAAACTGGCGAGCTTTATTGCAGCCTTCGTCAGCCTCACACCTGAGCGCATCATCACTGTTCTGCAGTTGCCATGGCGCCCTAGCAGCAGCCTAAGCAGAGAGCTCCTGTACATTTTGTAAATATTTAGGTAATTAGTTAATGGCATGTTTTTTAACCAACACTTTGTTTCAAAGAATGACCAATTAATCTATCTAATGAATGTACTTCAATCAGAATCCACCACAGCGTTAAGACAAGCTGGCAAGGAATTTGTTTGTTTGGCTAGCTAGCTAATTAGCTGTTTTGATTCCAAAGCCAACAGTGTCTAGGTGTTGAGGATGGAAAGAAACCGAAAGCAATATGGCAGAGGTGTGCAATAATGAGGATCGTAGGGAGGTCAAAGTTACAAGGCTGCGCTTGATTTAACATTGAAATGTGGTGTGCTTTCTGGGGCCACATAATTACCGTAGCAGCATCCAAAGGGTGCTTCGTTTTGGTAGTAGTGAATGAGTGGCTAGCTAGCTACCTACTGAGTCCATGGACCTTTGTGGCTAAACTAAAACATAATCTGACAGTTCTACTACGGATAAGCCAGGAACGGCGAGACACGTTGATGAGACCGCAATGCCTGCCTCCAGACTCTCCCCCTGTTAGACCACCTCCCTCAGATGACCACTCAAGTCATGAACTTTCTAGTGACTGTCCATCCCCTTATGTTGTTTTTCTAAATTACTTGTAATTTTGTGCTTTGAGATTCTTTGAAAAGTTAAGTTGAATAAATTATTAATCACTGTCTCAGAAGCCTTCCCTCTAAAGCAAATGTATTGTAGTGACCCGCACAGCGGCAGGGTAGCCTAGTGGTTGGAGCGTTGGACTAGTAACCGAAAGGTTGTAAGTTCAAATCCCCGAGCTGACAAGGTGCAAATCTGTCATTCTGCCCCTGAACAAGCAGTTAACCCACTGTTCCGTCATTGAAAATATGAATTTGTTCTTAACTGACTTGCCTAGTAAAATAAAGGTGAGGCAAAAAAAACGAATAATAATTCTGACTTTGTTGCTGTGTTAACTAGTGACAACCCATCAGGGGAGCGTTTCAAACATTTGTACCAGACACCTGCTCTCTCCGCTAGCAAAATTTTTCACTAACCAAACTCCACCACTGTATCTGAGACAGAGAATAATTCCTACATTAATTACCTCGTACTCCCTGTATTATTGTTATTCATTGTTCATTGTATATATATTTTTTTTAACCTTTATTTAACCAGGTAGGCTAGTTGAGAACAAGTTCTCATTTACAACTGCGACCTGGCCAAGATAAAGCAAAGCGACACAAACAACAACGCGGAGTTACACATGGAATAAACAAACATACAGTCAATAATACAATAGAAAAAGTATATATACAGTGTGTGCAAATGAGGTAGAATACGGAAGGTAAGGCAATAAATAGGCCATAGTGTTGAAATAATTACAATATAGCAATTAAACACTGGAGTGATAGATGTGCAGAAGATGAGTGTGCAAGTAGAGATAGGAGCTAAATAAATAACAGTATGGGGATGAGGTAGTTGGATGGGATAAACCCTGCCCATTTCTACAAAGTCTCTAATTAAAATCGGATTTTAAACCTAACCGTAACATCAACCCTAACCTTAACCACATTGCTAACCTTATGCCTAACCCTAACCTGAAATTAAGACCAATATTTTAATTTGCCAATTTTGACATTGTGGCTGTGTTATCAAGTTGAACCCCCTCTGATGATTGTGGAAGATCAACTAGATACTGAACACTTCTTGGTCAGATGATAAGGGAGGGTTTGTTATTTAGGCCAAGACTGCCGTGTACTGATATAGCCTATAGCCTGGAAAAACTCTGCCCTGCCATGCGTATAGTAATTGCTCTGTAAGGTTTCCAATAATTGTCAAGTAGTCTGTTCAGGTCACAACTTGTGAGGAATAGATCTCAAACTCCATGTGTTCATATTTCTTAACTTTTTCTATCACTTGTTGCTACTGTATTCATCAATTGTTGAACTATAGTTATTGTATTTATCTCATTATTGTATGTGAGTATTTGAATAAAATAAAATAACATTTAACCACACAATGTTCAAACACTATTATGATTTTGAATCTACAATTCTGCACAGTACTTTCAGCGTCAGTATATTACGATGTAGAACAACTGGGTTTAAAATAGTACAATGGCCAGTAAAATGTTTATCTGCGAGAATTTGACAAACTACCTAAATAGGAAATTTGAAGAACTATAGATGGACTAACACAAAACCTATTGAGTAAGGCTTGGTTTGGGTCTGTTCATCAGCCAAAGAGGAATTATAATATCCGTCTGTGGCTGAAACTCACATGAGGAAAAATTGCTTATGTTGGTATGGATAATTAAGACTCAGCAAAATACCCAAATGAAGCCGCCATGGACAGCACACTGTAAAAAGTAATTAGTTCAACTAACTTTTTTTGTGGGGGACTCCCCTTGCCTAGAACCATTTGAGTAACCCAACTCAAAGTGTTGCAGTTGTAACGTCGGGTGAGTGATGAGTGAGGAGTCAAATGCAGAGAGCGAAGTGAATGGGAAAAACGCTTTAATGTCCTTCAAAACATAACATGTCTAAACATGGGTGAATGCCCTAAAACACTGGCACTAAACAAACCCAAAACCTAGTTAGAAACACTGGACAGCGAAAAGCCAAAACAAATACGATACATCACCAAACGTAACAAACCAACAAGCCCGCACAAACACCAGCGGGCAAAACGAACTTAAATAACACCCATCCCAAAACCCCAACAAGGAACAGGTGAAAACAATTAGACCAAAACAAACGAAAAGGAAAAAGGGATCGTGGCAGCTAATAGACCGGTGATGACGACCGCCGAGCGCCACCCGAACAGGAAGGGGAGCCACCTTCGGTGGTATTCGTGACAGTACCCCCCTGACGCGCGGCTCCCGCAGCTCGCTGTCGCCGGCCTCGGGGACGACCCGTGGGGCGAGGCGCAGGGCGATCCGGATGGAGGCGATGGAACTCCCTTAGTATAGTAGGATCCAAAATATCCCCCACCGGGACCCAGCACCTCTCCTACAGAAGTGGCTTAGTGGAGTGGCTTAGTGAGTTCTGGGCCATTTCTGCGCAGGGGATGTATCTCTCCCACTCCCCTGGCCGGTCCTGGCAATACGACCACAGAAACCTACCCACCTCCTGGTTCACTCTCTCCACCTGCCCATTACTCTCCGGGTGATAACCCGAGGTCAGGCTGACCAAGACCCCGAGCCTCTCCATAAGCGCCATACTCTGGACGTAAACTGGGGACCCCGATCAGAAATGATATCCTCGGGCACCCCGTAGTGCCGAAAGACATGGGTGAATAGTGCCTCCACAGTCTGCAGGGCCGTAGGGAGACCGGGCAACGGGATAAGACGGCAGGACTTAGAGAACCGATCCACAACTACCAGGATTGTCATGTTCCCCTGAGACAGGGGAAGATCCGTAAGAAAATCCACCGATAGATGGGACCACGGCCGTTGTGGGACGGGGGGGGGTGTAATTTCCCTCGTGGCAAATGCCTAGGAGCCTTACTCTGAGCACATACCGAACAGGAGGAGACATAGAATCGTATGTCTCTCACCACGGTAGGCCACCAGTACTTCCCTCTAAGACTTTGCACCGTCCTTGAAATACCCGGGTGACCTGATGAGGGTAGACTATGTGCCCATCAAATCAATTGATCACGAACAGCAAGCGGCACGTACCTACGACCCTCCGGGCACTGTGGAGGGGCAGGTTCTTCCCTTAGTGCCTGCTCGATGTCCGTGTCCACCTCGCATACTACCGGTGCAACCAGCTTGGCAGACGGAATGATGGGAGTAGGATCGATGGACCGCTCATCAGTGTCGTATAGGCAGGACAGCGCGTCGGCCTTAGTATTGAGGGAACCTGGTCGATACGAGATCGTAAAACAAAATCGGGTGAAATACATGGCCCACCTTGCCTGACGAGGATTCAGTCTCCTAGCTGATCGGATATACTCCAGGTTACGGTGGTCAGTCCAGATGAGAAAAGGGTGCTTAGCCCCCTCAAGCCAGTGTCTCCACACCTTCAGAGCCTAAACCATGGTCAACAACTCCCTATCCCCCACATCATAATTCCACTCCGCTGGCCCGAGCTTCTTCGGAAAAAAAGCACAGGGCGGAGATTCGGTGGCGTACCCGAGCGCTGGGAGAGCACAGCTCCAACCCCAGCCTTGATGCGTCCACTTCAACTATTAATGCAAAAGAAGGGTCCGGATGCGCCAACACTGGCGCGTCGGTGAACAGCGCCTTCAAACGACGGAGCGCTCCGTCCGCCTCTGCTGACCACTGCGAATGCACCGGCCCCCTCTTCAGCAGTGAGGTAATAGGGGCCGCCACCTGGCCAAAGCCCCAGATAAACCTCCGGTAGTAATTGGCAAACCCTAAGAACCGCTGCACCTCCTTTACTGTGGTGGGAGTCGGCCAACGACGCACGGCCTTGACGCGGTCACCCTCCATTACCACCCCCGAGGTGGAAATGCGATAACCCAGGAAGGAAACGGCTCGTTTGGAAAATTCACATTTCTCTGCCTTCACATACAGGTCATGCTCCAGCAGTCGCCCAAGAACCTTGCGCACCAGAGACACATGCTCGGCACGTGTAGCGGAGTAGATCAAGATGTCGTCAATATACACCACTACACCCTGTCCGTGCAGGTCTCTGAGAATCTCATCAACAAAGGATTGAAAGATGGCTGGAGCATTCTTTAACCCGTACGGCATGAAGAGGTACTCATAATGGCCAGATATGGTACTAAATGCGGTTTTCCACTCATCTCCCTACCGAATACACACCAGATTATACGCGCTCCTGAGGTCCAGTTTCGTGAAAAATCACACCCGTGAAATGATTCCACTGCTGTAGCGATGAGAGGTAGTGGGTAACTAAAACCCAGAGTGATGGAATTTAGACCTCGATAATCAATACACGGACGCAAACCACCCTCTTTTTTCTTCACGAAAAAGAAACTCTAGTAGACGGGTGACGTGGAAGGGCGAATGTACCCCTGTCCAAGAGCCTCCGTGACATATGTCTCCATAGCCAACGTCTCCTCCTGGGACAACGGATACACGTGACTCCTGGGGAGTGCAGCGTTTACCTGGAGGTTTATCACGCAATCCCCCTGTCGATGGGGTGGTAATAGGGTCGCCTTCTCCTTACTGAAGGTGATAGCCAAATCGGCATGCTCAGCAGGAATGCGCACGATGGAAACCTGGTCTGAACTCTCCACCGTTGTCGCACCGATGGAAACTCCTAAACCCCATCAGATCACCCCTGGAGAGCTCCCTGTCTCCACAAAATCGTCGGATTGTGAATAGCCAGCCAGGGAATCCCCAGCACCACCGGAAACGCAGGTTAATCGATAAGGAACAGACTAATCCGTTCCTTATGATCCCCCTGCGTAATCCTCTCCAGAGGAACCGTGGCCTCCCTGACCAGCCCTGACCCTAATGGTTGACTATCTAAGGAGTGCATGGGGAAGGGGGTGTCTATCTTAACTAACGGAATCCTCAACCTCTGAGCGAGTCCACGATCTATAAAATTCCCTGCTGCGCCTGAATCGACTAGCGCCTTATGCTGGAGAGAGGGGAAAAATTTAAGGAAACAGATTAACAAAAACATGTGTCCAACAGGAAGCTCTGGGAGAGTGTGGTGCTGACTCACCTGGGGTGACCGAGGAGTGTTCCGCCTGCCCTCTCGACTCCCAGAAGGACTCCTCCAGCACCGACCAGATGTGTGCCCTCTCCGGCCACAATGGGTACAGGAGGAGCCTCCTTCTCCAGTCTCCCTAGATGCAGCCCCTCCTAGCTCCATCGGGGGGGGGGCATTGGTGGAACTGACAGGACCCTTTCAGAACGTCTGCGAGCAGCCAGCAGATGGTCTAGCCGGATAGACATGTCGATCAGATCATCCAAGCTAAGCGTAGTGTCCCGACAAGCCAGCTCCCTGCGGACGTCCTCTCTTAAGCTACACCTGTAATGGTCTATCAGGGCCCTGTCGTTCCACCCAGCTCCAGTGGCCAAAGTCCAGAAATCCATTGCAAAGTCCTGCGCACTCCTCTTCCCCTGCCGGAGATGGAACAACCTCTCACCCGCCGCTCGGCTCTCCGGAGGATGATCGAACACAGCCCAGAAACGGCGGGTGAACTCCAGGTAGTGGCCCCTCGCTGAGTCGGGCCCGTTCCAGACGGCTTTGGCCCACTCCAGGGCCCTACCCGTCAGGCAGGAGACGAGGACACTCACGCTTTCTTCGTCCGAGGGAGCAGGCCGAACGGTGGCCAGGTAGAGCTCTAGTTGTAGCAGAAATCCCTGGCACCCCGCCGCCACTCCATCGTACTCCCTTGGAGGCGTGATGCGCAGAGCGCTGGCACCGGATCCCGCTGGAGGAGATGGTAGAGTTGCTGGTGGGAGGGTAGGTGGGGTAGTAGGGAGACCACTCCTCTCCCGAACGGTCCATTCTCTCCATCATTTGATCCATTACTGATCCGATGCGATGGAGGATGGACGTATGATGAATGACTCTCCTCCATCATGGGGAGAGGGGTGGTCGCTGCTCCTGCTGACTCCATCTGGTGTTGCGGGCTTCTGTAACGTCGGGTGAGTGATGAATGAGGAGTCAAATGCAGAGGGCGAAGTGAATGGGAAAAACGCTTTAATGTCCTTCAAAACGTAACATGTCTAAACATGGGTGAATGCCCTAAAACACTGGCACTAAACAAACCCAAAACCTAGTTACAAACACTGGACAGCGAAAAGCCAAAGCAAACACGATACATCACCAAACGTAACAAACCAACAAGCCCGCACAAACACCAGCGGGCAAAACTAACTTAAATAACACCCATCCCAAAACCCCAACAAGGAACAGGTGAAAACAATTAGACAAAAACAAACGAAAAGGAAAAAGGGATCGGTGGCAGCTAATAGACCGGCGACGACGACCGCCGAGCGCCACCCGAGCAGGAAGGGGAGCCACCTTCGGTGGTATTCGTGACAGCAGTGTTCAATACTTAAAGTAATAAAGTGACATCCCCACCCATATGGTTATCTTTTTAAGGTGTAAATACTATTAACTTTTTGACACTAAATTGCATGAAGTATTCTGAACTATAACGATTTATTTTTTTAGTGAACATAAAAATGCAAGGTCCCTTCTACGTCAATACATATTTTTTGAAGTTTAAGTAGTTTTGATTTATAATTTTCAGTGGTCGTGTCTTAATGTTTAATGTTGTTTGATGTATTTGACTATCTCATTTATCCCACCTTAGGAGGCATTGTTGAGCACATTGGTCATTCCTCGAACAGTAACTGGAGGTAGAACTGTAAGCATCACAGGATGCTGCATTAACCCCTGTTATTAAGAGTGGTGACTATAACTTTGTTGATTGTGGTAATGGCTTGTCTCATTGTTGAACATCAATTTGCCAGATGGTTTTGATATCTGTTCATCATGATCAATTACACCTCATAGCACAGCAAAATGCTTAATACTTTCTTAGAAATATAATTTTCTTTCTTCAAGTATGCATACAACAATGTGAAAAAATATCATTAAGTCTTCACATTTTTAATTACCCACAATCCTCTAAAAACATAGGTACGTGGTGCTATTAAGTATTCATAACTTGCAAAAACCACTTTTGTGATTTGAGTTCTACTGACCGTTGGAGATGTTTGAGTAGACACTACTCAATTTCTTTAAGTTTGGCAATTACTTTTTACATTGCAGTTGTCAAAGCAGTTTGACCCGTTTCCAAGGAATGTAACAAACTTGACATGAAAAATGTGCAGCAGTATTCAACAGTGTTTTATAGGCTTGAGGCTGATAATGTAATTCCTCTCTAATGTATTTATGGAAGTAGTTTACAACAGCTAGGATTAATCATGTGATTTACACACAATGCTGTGTTAAGTGACCTTCACCATTAAAATAAACCCTTTCATGCTCAGTTAAAAGCCCTGTCACTTTTATGAATGCCACTAAGACCTCTCCCTTTAAAACTGTTTCCAAGAAAATATTATTTCATATGTATTGGATTGATTTTACGATTATTACACTGTTACTATAACCTCGCGCCAGGCTGTTGTCACTGCAGTACTGCAGCTCCCCATGTCTCTTAGACAGCAAACTAACAAATCAGGTCATACAGGCTCATCAAAACATCTCTAAAAGTCTGTCCACTTTGTCATGGCAGATATAAGAAGTATTAGATAATAAGTATATTATACTATACACACTATATGCACTACAAAATAAGTTGGTATTTTATTTATTTTGTATAAAACAAACTACAACACAAATATTCAATACAAATACAGTATTTACAGATTCAATACACAAAACATTACATCTTTAAGATTTTTCACCAAATAACAGACATTTTTCTACCATAGTTTGTTATGAATGATTATTGTCCTGGAATATACAGCTATATACAAGTGTAAATAACGGATTTTATTTTCACAGTAAAACAGAAAAAACTGATATAGTTTTGCCCACCCAAGTGGAGACTTTCTGTGGAGAGTTTCTGTGTTGAGCTGGCAATGGGATAGGTGCCCTCATATCAACTATGGATCTTGTAAATCATCAATACAGCTATGAGCACAATGATTTAACAAAGAGTAGAAACACAGTAGAGCATGACACTTGGTTAAAAAAATCCTGTCAAAAATGCTATATCACTTCAGAGATCCACCAACTGTCACAGAATATTAGAGGTCAAATGGCAAAGATGGTGTAGCTTAAGGTTCAGAGGTCACGAAATAAAGAAGTCTTTTAGACTGTAGAGTCAGAGTGGTCTTTTGTTTCTGAACAGTGTCTGGGAAAGAGTAGGCAGGGCTTACAGTGGCCAGGAAATCCAGGCATGTCTCAAAGTGGGCAAGAGATCTGTTGGAGATAACTGGTCGTGTTGTTGTTCAGTGTGTTGTTCAGAGCCCAATGGTCGACGTAAGAGACGAGATCTTCAGCCATTGGTAGGCCTGGGCTCAGTTCTGTGTATAAACGCAGCTCTATTTCCGACCCTATATGGCAAACAAAACAAAGCTGGTCAGTGATGCAAGAGAAGCACAGCTGAATGAAGTTACAGATTTTCATCTATGTTGTGCAATGTTGAGAGCAGCCTTGTTAGAGGATTTTGATGTAATGAAGAAAAAAAACATAAACTTAGGCTCCCGTGTAATCATTCAGTTCTTATCTCTGCCATCTGTTTTAGCTTACATGCATTATTATGTTTCACACCTTATAAATATGAGAAGGAAATTCTATTGACTGAAATATGTTCCTCAATCGTCTGACACACGTACATTTTTTTTTCTCAAATATGTTTCTAAAGGCCCTTGGATTCCATCAGTTTTATTTTCCTGTTGTAGTCTTTCATTTTGACTAGCAAATGTTTCACAAAGACAATACATGCAGACATGATGAAACCCTGCCGTTGAATACTACAGTATAACAAACAGTCAGATTCCCTCTAGCATCATTTACCTGAGTTATCACTCCATTGGCTCTCTGGACTGTGGTTAGACTCTGCAGTGTTGTATGACTCTACTGTAGCTACTTCATTGCTCAGGAACCCCTTGCTGTTTACACTGCCTGGCAGCTCCAATTGATCCAATTGCTCCCAATGCTGTGCAATCTGAAAGAGCAAAACACAGGGGATGAGCCTGGTTGCATTTTTGCTTGGTTTAACTGTGTTAGAATTTGTTGTATTCAATGCAGAATACCTGGTAAACATGGGTATTCCTGATAATGAAAAAAGCACACTGAACATGTACTGGTAGAGACAAACTTACCTCAATAAGTGTTTCTTCGTTCAAATCTTCATAGTCTGTAAAGTTGAAGGAAAATTGACATGAGCATTGCGCAAACCTCAATTACATTTGCAGCCCACGTTCACACACAGAGTTGAATCAAACCCAAGCCTCCAGCAAGCTTAATCTTACCTGTGGAGTGATCTGGTGACACTTGGAAAGACGAGTAGTAGTTGATGCTGTCTGGTCCTATTTCCACAGAGGTGATAAAGTCTGGAACATCAGGGTCATTGACAGAGCCATCAAGATATGACGCTGCTGTGATGGTCTCCCCTCGGTTGTCTGAGCTGTCGACTTTGTTCTCCTGTATCTTTCTGTCCTCCTGCAGGTGTGTGTTGGTGTTGCGATCCTCGAGGCAATGGGTTGCACTGTTGTCCATTTCCTCTGTCTTGATCTTTAACCCCTAGAGGAGAAAACAGCAAAACATTAAATACGATTGTAATATTCATCTCTGTTGTCACTGGTCTGAATACAGCCAGCTAAATATACACCGCTCTATATTCAGCAGAGGGAAAACAGTACTACAAGTGATGATAAAGGGATTCTAAAGATTTTTGCAGTTAAAAAGTAATATAACCTTGTCATTTTTCTTTGCATCCTTTGCTTTTGACCTCTTGTTATTTGGCTTTGTGCTGACGTTCAGCATTTTGTAAACGCGCACCGCTCCTGACCCTCTGTTGATGCTCTTGTCTTTCACCTCCTTGATGTCAGGAAGGGAGTTCATTGCACAGCGGAAATTGGCCTTCCATGTCTTAGGGTCTGGTGTAGTCTCGCCTTGTATGAATTTCCCTGCATCAACAGACAAGTAATATAATTGTTATTACGATGCAGAAAGTAGATTGAAAAATCCTAAGGTGCTGAAGTGCATATTGTTCATCTAGCAAAAATCCATTATTATAAGAGGGGCTATTCCACACTAGGTAGTCTAGGTATGTGTAATTTGCTCACCTGTGTGCATGGCCCATTGCTTGAATAGACAGGCATCCTTGTTCAGGTCCCATCCATGACGTGCAGCATGCTTCCATGGGATGGAGAATATCTTCTTGTCCTGGACAAAAACACAAAGAAATGGGTTTCAAATGAGTGCCTCCTATCTCTCACCCCAGCGTCTCCTGTACATGCTTAGTTGTTTTTTAAATTTTTTTTTTTATTTAACCTTTATTTAACTAGGCAAGTCAGTTAAGAACACATTTTTATTTACAATGACGAGTAGTCCTGTTCATGGATAATAGTACTAAATATGTTGTGTGACGTCAATACCTCGACTGAGCTCTCTTCATACAATGACAGTGTCTTTGTAGATAAAGGAAAAATCATTAGATGAGTTTGACGAGCAGGAAAGTCTTACCTTGTCCACCCACACCAATCCACTGATGGAGTTGGTCTCAATCTTATCCTCCAGCCAAGGCCTCATTCTCATCCTAGACACAGGCATGGTTCCTGTGAGATCAAGGAGAAGAGATAAACTTCGTTTTAGGCACATGGCATTTGGGGTAGATTTACAAGCACGTCACTCCCACCCACTACCCTGCTCAGTTAGTGCAGATGTTTAGTGCGCTCAGTGAAGTTCATGACCAGGAAGTGTGATGTAGCTCCTTCGATCATTGCCAACAACTGGCAAATTACTGGAAATATGTGCAAATCAGTGAAAGACAGCAGTACTACTAGTATGTCTATCATGTGCATAGGACTACACTGAAATTATTTTAAAGTGTCCTAATTATCTTATTCAAGCAGATGCACGTTATACTATACAGTGGTATAAAGTACTTGAGTAAAAATACTTTAAAGTAGTACTTAAGTAGTTATTTTGGTGTATCTTTACTATTTATATATATATATTTGTTAACTTTTACTTTACTACATCTCTAAAGTAAATAATGTACTTTTTACTCCATACATTTTCTGTGTTTACATTTTGATCGCTTAGCAGCACAGGAAATGTCTCTGATCTGGCGGACTCGCTAAACACGTTTGTAATGATGCGAATGAATGTTGGAGTGGCTATTCATAAATAAATAAAAAACAATATAATGGTGCCATCTGGTTTATAAGGAATTTGAAATGATTTATACTTGTACTTTTGATACTTAAGTATATTTAAAACCAAATACTTTTAGGCTTTTACTCAAGTAGTATTTTATTGGGTAACTCTTTACTTGGTAATTTTCTATGAAGGTCTCTTTACTTTTAGTCAAGTATGACAATTGGGTACTTTTTCCGCCACTGATGCTATATCGCTATTTCTGTTGCAGTCGAGGTTAAAGGGGGCGGGTTCTATAGCTCTTGAAAAGAACGAACACTTTAATCGTGCACTGAACAAGCGCATGCATATTTTGCCCAATCCATTACAGTGCCTCTAAATTAGTGTTGCAACCTTGACCCACTAAAACTTGCAACTTTATATTTTAACTAGAACTCTTGAAATGTCATAAATATACTACTGCAAAACTGCATTAATTATAACTGCATTGTTCCATGTCTCGTTAAATTCACAAATGAGCGCACCGCGCACACCACTTTGCTTCTTGCCTCGTGTCAAGCGTAAATAAGATCTGTCAATGTGTGGAATATATGTGCCCAATGACAAAACACACGCTGCTGCACACATGGAAAAACAAATCCCAGTCAATTGAATAGAAAATAGCATATACTATAAATTACAAGTATATCTGCTATAAATATGTACAAAGAGCACTAGCACAAACACAACGTTTCCACGTAGCCCAGTGCATGCAATAATAAAATAAAATCACTTACAGCTACAATATGTTGTCGCTTAATCCCGGTGATTTGTAATTGAGCCTAAAAGCAAGTATTTCCTTTTGTGAAGATGGAGCGGGAAGTTATTCCTCTGTGATTCCTTGGAACGTTTATATCCACTCAGGTCTTCCTTTACAGTGTGTACAATCAACTGAAGGAAACTGGTTTTTATATAAAGTGGGTGGGATTTCCCCAATATAGTATCATGTACACTCTTCATTGGTGGGGGCGACAGTTTGGGCAGCAGTCCGCATCTGCGCTGAGGAAGAACTGCACATACAGGCGCGCTCAAACTTCAGGCAACATGATTTCCGAGAAATCATGCTGTTGTGAGAGATAAGGTGTGACGAGGAAGTCTTGAGCATAGCCAATAAACGAATATATTGCATGATCCTGCATGTAGCATGATCATGACGTATCAATTTACAATATATTGGCTCAGTGAAGTAATCTTTCCACATGTATTCCCGTCAATTGTCCTAAATAAATACACATAATTAGATAATAAGATTGCACTATTGGGTGAGTGGCCTATGCATTTTCTGTTATCGATGCAATTATGTCCCGCAAAGCATCAAACAGCCAAAATCCAGGCAAACCCTTGAGAATAAATTGTAGTCGAGTCGCGCTTTTCCGGGAAATGGTGTAGTTATTCAAATCAACGACAGGGGCAGTCTTGACTCTCCAATTGATACAGAGTTGTGTCACAGACTCCAGTTCAGACTTCATGTAAGTCACTGCTGACAACAGTGTGTTTCTTGTTTACGTAAGATAAACAAACAGGGGTGGACTGGCCACTCGTTAGCAAGGCCCACCCAATCAGATTTACAAAAAAAATATTCAAATGTCAGTTTTGAAGAAATACAACAGATTACCTGGATTGATATTCACTATCACAGGATGGTTTTGACAAAAATAACTAACTGAAAGCCACCCCAACAAGCCACAAATATGACTGCAGTGAGGCATATGCCACTGAATGTTTCATTTGTTAATTTAGCAAACAAGATGTATCATAATCCAGTGCCATTTTCACAGTCAACACACCTACATTTTAGCTTTAGTTAGCTTTAAAATGCTAAATGTTCTCTCAGCCTCATGGCAAAATGTGTAGAATAACATGAGATTAGCAATAAAACTGCACATTTTTCTCTGCCCCATGTCAAAATATGTAAAATTGCAGGTAGTTTGTTTCTTTGAGGGGACCACAGTATTTTAGCTAGCTAACATTAGCATTGCTAGCTATTTTTGATGAACTTCGCTAGTAACAGAAATATTTACATCTCTTGTCAATATGGCTACATCATAATATGGCAAAGATGTTTATGACAAATGATTTGCCTACTTTAGCAATGTCATCGGATTTCCATGCCACTAAAATAGTGTTATTTAGACAAAACAAATATCACGAATATCCGGTCAAAAGTTTTAGAACAACTACTCATTCAAGGGTTTTATTTTTACTATTTTCCACGTTGTAGAATAATAGTGTAGACATCAAAACTATGAAATAGCACATATGGAATCATGTAGTAACCAAAAAAGTGTTAAATGAATCAATGAATTTCCTTTGCCTTGATGACAGCTTTGCACACCCTTGGCATTCTCTCAACCAGTTTCATGAGGTAATCACCTGGAATGCATTTCAATTAACAGGTGTGCCTTCTTAAAGTTAATTTGTGGAATTTCTTTCCTTAATGCATTCGAGCCAATTAGTTGTTGACAAGGTAGGGGGGGGCATACATAAGATAGCCCTATTTGGTAAAAGGCCAAAGTCCATATTATGGTAAGAACATAAGAATATAGCCTGAAATTAAAGCAAGAGCAGCTAAAATAAACAAAGAGAAATGACAGTCCATCATTTAAGACATGAAGATCAGTCAATACAGAACATTTCAGGATGTTGAAAGTTTCTTCAAGTGCAGTCGCAAAAAAAACATCAAGCACTGAGATGAACTGGCTCTCATGAGGACCGCAATAGGAATGGAAGACCCTGCTGCATAGGGTAAGTTCATTAGAGTTACCAGGTTCAGAATTGCAGCCCAAATAATTGCTTCACAGAGTTCAAGTAACAGACGCATCTCAACATCAACTGTTCAGAGGAGACTGTGTGAATCAGGCCTTCATATTCAAATGGCTGTAAAGAAACCACTACTAAAGGACACCAATAATAAGAGAAGACTTGCTTGGGCCAAGAAGCAATGGACATTAGACTGGAAATTGTCCTTTCATCTGGAGTCCAAATTTGAGATTTTTGCTTCCAACTGCCGTGTCTTTGTGAGATGCGGTGTGGGTGAATAAATGATCTCTGCATGTGTATTTCCCACCTTGAAGCATGGATGAGGAGTTGTTATGGTGTGGCGGTGCTTTGCTGGTGACACTGTCTGATTTATCTAGAATTCAAGGCACACTTAACCAGCATGGCTACCACATCATTCTGTAGCTATCCCATCCCATCTGGTTTGTGGTTAGTGGAACTATCATTTGTCTTTCAACAGGACGATGACCCAAAACATATCTCCAGGCTGTGTAAGGGCTATTTGACCAAGAAGGAGAGTGATAGAGTTCTATATCAGATGACCTGGCCTCCACAATCCCCCAACCAATTTGAGATGGTTTGGGATGAGTCAGACCGCAGAGTTAAGGAAAAGCAGCCAACAAGTGGGAACTCCTTCAAGACTGTTGGAAAAGCATTCCAGGTGAAGCTGGTTGAGAGAATTCTAAGAGTGTGCAAAGCTGTCATCAATGCAAAGGGTGGCAATTTGAAGAATCTCAAATATAAAATACTTTGATTTGTTTAACATTTTTTGGGTTACTACATGATTCCATATGTGTTATGGATGTAGATGTACAATGTAGAAAATAGTAAAAATAAAGAAACTCACTCTGAGTATGAGCTCTAAAACTTGTGACCGGTAGTGTATGTCTAGAATGATTTATTTCAGCTTTTATTTCTTTCATCACATTCCCAGTGGGTCAAAAGTTTACATACACTCAATTAGTATTTGGTAGCATTACCTTTAAATTGTTTAACTTGGGTCAAACGTTTCGGGTAGCCTTCCACAAGCTTCCCAAAATAAGTTGGGTCAACATTGGCCCATTCCTCCTGACAGAGCTGGTGTAACTGAGTCAGGTTTGTAGGCCTCCTTGCTTGCACATGCTTTTTCAGTTCTGCCCAGAAATGTTCTATAGGATTGAGGTCAGGGCTTTGTTATGGCCACTCCAATACCTTGACTTTGTTGTCCTTAAGCCATTTTGCCACAACTTTGGAAGTATGCTTGGGGTCATTGTCCATTTGGAAGACCCATTTGAGACCAAGCTTCAACTTCCTGACTGATGTCTTGAGATGTTGCTTCAATATATCCACATAATATTCTTCCCTCATGATGCCATCTATTTTGTGAAGTCCACCAGTCCCTCCTGCAGCAAAACACCCCCCACAACATGATGCTGCCACCCCCGTGCTTCACGGTTGGGATGGTATTCATTGGCTTGCAAGCATCCCCCTTCTTCTTCTAAACATAACGATGGTCATTATGGCCAAAAAGTACAATTTTTGCCCCCATGTGCAGTTGCAAACCGTAGTCTGGCGTTTTTATGGTGATTTTGGAGCAGTGGCTTCTTCTATGCTGAGAGGCCTTTCAGGTTATGTCGATATAGGACTCGTTTTACTGTGGATATAGATACTTTTGTATCTTTTTCCTCCAGCATCTTCACAAGGTCATTTGCTGTTTTTCTGGGATTGATTTGCACTTTTCGCTCCAAAGTACATTCATCTCTAGGAGACAGAACGCCTCTCTTTCTTGGGTGGTATGATGGCTGCGTGGTCCCATGGTGTTTATACTTGCATACTATTGTTTGTACAGATGAACGTGGTACCTTCAGGCGTTTGGAAATTGCTCCCAAAGATGAACCAGACTTGTGGAGGTCTACAATTTTATTTCTGAGGTCTTGGCTGATTTCAGGCGTTTGGAAATTGCTCCCAAAGATGAACCAGACTTGTGGAGGTCTACAATTTTATTTCTGAGGTCTTGGCTGATTTCTTTTGATTTTCCCATGATGTCAAGCAAGGAGGAACTGAGTTTGAAGGTAGGCCTTGAAATACATCCACAGGTACACCGCCAATTGACTCAAATGATGTCAATTAGCCAATCAGAAGCTTCTAAAGCCATGACATCATTTTCTGGAATTTTCCAAGCTGTTTAAAGGCACAGTCAACTTAGTGTATGTAAACTTCTGACCAACTGGAATTGTGATACAGTGAATTATAAGTGAAATAATCTGTCTGTAAACAGTTGTTGACTTGTGTCATGCACAAAGTAGATGTCCTAACTGACTTGCCAGAACTATAGGTTGTTAACAAGACATTTGTGGAGTGGTTGAAAAACGAGTTGTAATGACTCCAACCTAAGAGCGGCCTGTCTGAAATTTCAGAGTTTCCTAGTTTCAATTTGCACATGAACACGTCATTAGTGCATGGAGGAGGGTTAGGGGGAAGAGTTTGTGGGAGATGATTGTTTGGCAGATTAAGTCCTTTAAACCAAAGCGGCACCTGGAGTTTCTCCCGGCTCTCTGCTAACGAAAGCCAAGTTTGACGTGTTGGTCCGACACTCTTCGTGTATTTGGATTGAAGTGTCTGGGAACAAGATTACGGCTGCTGCAACGTCAAATGTGCGTGACCATTTGATAGGACCGCACACAGAGATACATTTCTACTTCTTGGCTTGTCATACTGTCACACCCTGACAGGCTCCCTCCCCGGCTCCCTTAGGAGACTTCCTCCAAGAAGTTTTTTAGGTTGCTCAAAATGTGTCCTCTCAAAACATACAATGGGTACAATGAATCAATGAAATGTTATTTTCGTGTCAAATTGCCAATTGGCAACCCATCCCTTATGGGATTAATTGACACATAAACAAACATTACAATAATTCCCTATGGTAATTAAATGATAATTATTCTTCCAGTGTTCTCTGCATTGCGCATCACAAAAAGAGTGAAAAAATATATAGAATTATTATTTTTAAATAATATAATCAATACATGATAGCATATATGGTTATCCAAACAATAATCACATCCCTAGAGCATGTGTAGGCTAGGCCTACTCAAAATGGTGTCGAAATTAACCAGTTGTATAAAATAGGCTACAGTATGGTGTGATATAGTCTATGTATGTGTCACGGCTTTCGTCTGTAGAAGGAAGAGCGGACCAAAATGCAGCGTGGTTGTTATTCATTTTACTTTAATAAAGAAACTGTACACGAATAAACTAACAAAACAACAAACGTGCGAAAACCTAAAACAGTCCTATCTGGTGCAAAACACAGAGACAGGAACAATCACCCACAAACACACAGTGAAACCCAGGCTACCTAAATATGGTTCCCAATCAGAGACAATGACTAACACCTGCCTCTGATTGAGAACCATATCAGGCCAGACATAGAAATAGACAAACAAGACATCCAACATAGAATGCCCACTCAGATCACACCCTGACCAACCAAAACATAGAAACATACAAAGTAAACTATGGTCAGGGTGTGACAGTACCCCCCCAAGGTGCGGACTCCGGCCGCAAAACCTGAACCTATCGGGGAGGGTCTGGGTGGGCATCTGTCCACGGTGGCGGCTCTGGTGCTGGACGTGGCCCCCACTTCACCGTAGTCTTCCCCCACCTTGTCCGCTTCCGTGACCTCCTAGCTTCGGCAACCCTACTTAATAACACGGGACAGAGGGGCAGCTCGGGACAGAGGGGCAGCCCGGGACAGGGGGCAGCTCGGGCAGAGG
Organism: Oncorhynchus masou masou; assembly: GCF_036934945.1. Taxonomy (NCBI): domain Eukaryota; kingdom Metazoa; phylum Chordata; class Actinopteri; order Salmoniformes; family Salmonidae; genus Oncorhynchus; species Oncorhynchus masou. Next base: position 83,892,100 of record NC_088223.1, on the reverse strand, counting down.
GGCTCTTCAGACTCCGGCAGCAGCGCCGTACAGGCGGGAGACTCCGGCAGCACAGGAGAGGAGGAAGGCTCTGGCAGATCCTGGCTGACTGGCGGATCTGGAAGAGTCTGGCTGACTGGCGGATCTGGAAGAGTCTGGCTGACTGGCGGATCTGGAAGAGTCTGGCAGACTGGCGGATCTGGAAGAGTCTGGCAGACTGACGGTTCCGGCAGAGTCTGGTTGACTGGCAGATCTGGAGGTCTGGTTGACTGGCAGATCTGGAAGAGTCTGGTTGACTAGCAGATCTGGAAGAGTCTGGCTGACTGGCAGATCTGGAAGAGTCTGGCTGACTGGCAGATCTGGAAGAGTCTGGCTGACTGGCAGATCTGGAAGAGTCTGGCTGACTGGCAGATCTGGAAGAGTCTGGCTGACTGGCAGATCTGGAAGAGTCTGGTTGACTGGCAGATCTGGAAGAGTCTGGTTGACTGGCGGATCTGGAAGAGTCTGGCTGACTGACGGTTCCGGCAGATCCTGGCTGACTGACGGTTCCGGAAGAGTCTGGCTGACTGACGGTTCCGGCAGATCCTGGCTGACTGACGGTTCCGGCAGATCCTGGCTGACTGGCGGTTCCGGCAGAGTCTGGCTGACTGGCAGATCTGGAAGAGTCTGGCGGATCTGGAAGAGTCTGGCTGACTGGCGGATCTGGAAGAGTCTGGCTGACTGGCGGATCTGGAAGAGTCTGGCTGACTGGCGGATCTGGAAGAGTCTGGCTGACTGGCGGATCTGGAAGAGTCTGGCTGACTGGCGGATCTGGAAGAGTCTGGCTAACTGGCGGATCTGGAAGAGTCTGGCAGACTGGCGGATCTGGAAGAGTCTGGCAGACTGGCAGATCTGGAAGAGTCTGGCTGACTGGCGGATCCTGGCAGACTGGCGGCTCTGGCTGCTCCATGCTGACTGGCGGCTCTGGCTGCTCCATGCTGACTGGCGGCTCTGGCGGCTTCTTGCAGACTGGCAGCTCTGGCTGCTCCATGCAGACTGGCAGCTCTGGCAGCTCCTTGCAGACTGGCAGCTCCTTGCAGACTGGCAGCTCCTTGCAGACTGGCAGCTCTGGCTGCTCCATGCAGACTGGCAGCTCTGGCTGTTCCAAGAATACTGACAGCTCTGGCTGCCCCATGCAGACTGGCAGCTCTGGCTACTCCATGCAGACTGACAGCTCTGGCTGCTCCATGCAGACTGACAGCTCTGGCTGCTCCATGCAGACTGACAGCTATGGCTGCTCCATGCAGACTGGCAGCTCTGGCTGCTCCATGCAGACTGACATCTCTGGCTGCTCCATGCAGACTGACATCTCTGGCTGCTCCATGCAGACTGACATCTCTGGCTGCTCCATGCAGACTGACAGCTCTGGCTGCTCCATGCAAGCTGGCAGCTCTGGCTGCTCCATGCAGGCTGGCAGCTCTGGCTGCGCTAAACAGGCAGGAGACTCCGGAAACTCTGTATAGGCGGAAGTCTCTGGCAGCGCTAAACAGGCGGGAGACTCCAGCAGCGCAGGAGAGGAGGAAGGCTCTGGCTGCGCTGAACAGGCGGGAGACTCTGGCAGCGCTGTAGAGGAGAAAGGCTCGGGCAGCGCTGAACAGGCGGGAGACTCCGGCAGCGCAGGAGAGGAGGAAGGCTCCGGCAGCGCTGGAGAGGCGAGGCGCACTGTAGGCCTGATGCGTGGTGCTGGCACTGGTGGTACTGGGCCGAGGACACGCACAGGAAGCCTGGTGCGGGAGCTGCCACCGGAGGGCTGGTGTGTGGAGGTGGTACTGGGTAGACCGGACCGTGCAGGCGCACTGGAGCTCTTGAGCACTGAGCCTGCCCAACCTTACCTGGTTGAATACTCCCGGTCGCTCTGCCAGTGAGGCTAGGTGGAATAGCCCGCACTGCGCTATGCAGGCGAACCGGGGACACCGTGCGCAAGGCTGGTGCCATGTAAGCCGGCCCAAGGAGACGCACTGGGGACCAGATGCGTAGAGCCGGCTTCATGGCATTTGGCTCGACGCTCAATCTAGCCCGGCCGATACGCGGAGCTGGAATATACTGCACCGGGCTATGCACCCACACTGGAGTCACCATGCACACCACAGCATAACACGGTGCCTGCCCGGTCTCTCTAGCCCCCCGGTAACCACAGGAAGTTGGCGTAGGTCTCCTACCTCGCTTCGCCATACTCCCTGTGAGCCCCCCCCAATAAATTTTTGGGGCTGACTCTCAGGCTTCCATCCACGTCGCCGCGCTGCCTCCTCATACCAGCACCTCTCAGCTCTCTCCGCCTCCAGTTCTTCTTTGGGGCGGCGATATTCTCCAGGCTGATCCCAGGGTCCTTCTCTGAATAATTTGTCCTCCCATGTCGATTCCTCTTTTTGTTGCTCCTGCTGTTGCTTTTGCCTGTTACCACGTCGCTTGGTCCTGTTGTGGTGGGTGATTCTGTCACGGCTTTCATCTGTAGAAGGAGGAGCGGACCAAAATGCAGCGTGGTTGTTATTCATTTTACTTTAATAAAGAAACTGTACACGAATAAACTAACAAAACAACAAACGTGCGAAAACCTAAAACAGTCCTATCTGGTGCAAAACACAGAGACAGGAACAATCACCCACAAACACACAGTAAAACCCAGGCTACCTAAATATGGTTCCCAATCAGAGACAATGACTAACACCTGCCTCTGATTGAGAACCATATCAGGCCAGACATAGAAATAGACAAACAAGACATCCAACATAGAATGCCCACTCAGATCACACCCTGACCAACCAAAACATAGAAACATGCAAAGTAAACTATGGTCAGGGTGTGACAGTATGACAAGCCAAGAAGTAGAAATGTATCTCTGTGTGCGGTCCTATCAAATGGTCACGCACATTTGACGTTGCAGCAGCCGTAATCTTGTTCCCAGACACTTCAATCCAAATACACGAAGAGTGTCAGACCAACACGTCAAACTTGGCTTTCGTTAGCAGAGAGCCGGGAGAAACTCCAGGTGCCGCTTTGGTTTAAAGGACTTAATCTGCCAAACAATCATCTCCCACAAACTCTTCCCCCTAACCCTCCTCCATGCACTAATGACGTGTTCATGTGCAAATTGAAACTAGGAAACTCTGAAATTTCAGACAGGCCGCGTTCAACCAGTTAGCAGATCGGAAATGTAGGAGTTACTTAGTTCCGACTAGGACATGAACGTGCTAGCACACAACAAGCACAGAGCCACGCCTCACAGGTGTGTGATTCGCTAAAATTAAATCATGACGAATACTTGACTCAGTAGGTCACTCCTATAGAATTATATGGTCACTCCCACTAAAGAAAGATTTGAATGGTAGATATCCCAGGTTTACATGCCTGTGCGGAGGACAGGCTTTAGCCTTTTGCTGGCCCTAAACAAGATTTTGTTGCGGGCCCCGCACCTTGCGTGCAAAACATTTTAGTGGCCCACCTCTTGATGGTGGAGAGAAAAAAAATGGATGTTAATTTCCTGCAAATTCTACACATGTTGCCTTGGGGCGTAGACTAAATGTTGCCGTTTTAAAGCAAGTTATCTGCAATTCTACACATTTTGCCATGAGTCAGAGAGAAAATGTTCTAATTGTACAACTCATTTCATGCCTTGACTCTCGTTTTACCATGGGGCAGAGAGAAAAAATTACAGTTTGACTGACATAGCAAGAGGAAAACTGCTGATGCACAACCAAATGTATAAATTGCACCTTGTGTATTCTACTATTCTAACCCCTAACAGTAAGTTGAGACCCGACTGAGTTAGGGGTCGGGGCCCACTAACGGCCGGGGGCCCAAGCCCACCGCCTATGTCGCTTATGCCCAGGGCCGGCCATGGCTGTGGCAATTGCCTATAGATGAGGTTACATCAGCAGCAGCAGAAGTGATGGGCACTCCCCTTGCTGTGTAGGGTGAATTTTCAAGGTGATGTTAATTCAGAGGTAATGTCATGTCACGTGACAAGTGTATCTCCAACCCATCTCACTCTTGGGGAATTGTGAATTAGCAGGACTCAAACACATTCCCCAAGGAAATTTACTGAAATGTGCCTAGTAAACCCAACTCTAGAATCCGCTATAATTTGCATAGCCTACTGTAGCCTAGGCGATATACCTCCCGATAATAAAATGCCGATATGTAGGCTACAGCTTATTACAGGACAGAGACTACACAGAACTATTATCAGACATCATCATGAACATTTTCTAAATCTAATAGCCTCATCATGTACAAAAATAAAACATCAATTTGGTCTGTTAACGCGTTTATACACATCACCCATGCTTCCTTGCATGTTGGTAATATAAATGTATTCGTGTAGTGAATAAAAAAGAAATAAAAGAAATAGTCCGCTATAACAGCCTACCGCTATAGTCACCCTTACAATTATCCCTGCATAACCTTGCTACTCGCGCATCTCCCCTCTGACGCAGGCTAAACCCTTTAATTTCAGTGAGTAGGCCGTTGCGAAGGGCAGCCTATAGGCTACCTAGAGGTTATATAAAATATATAGTCCAGAAGGAATTGTATTCGTTCATATTTGAGGAGGCATTTTTCTTATCTTCTCGTGTGCACCTATACTCATTTCTGCTCTCCAAGGCAAATAGGCTCCTGTAACCGGTTGGACGTTGCATGCTGTATTGACTGGCTCGCAGTAGCCTAGTATTACTCGTTGGTTCTCATAATCTCCCAGATTGCCGGCTGGTACTGCAGTCGATTCTGCAGTTGTAGGCTCTTGCACCGGGCTGTGGGCTGCGACAGCAGACTCAATGAGAAAGGAATGCTTGCCTTCGTTCTGATCTCTGGGTCTATCTGGATTATATTAGGTGAGTTTCATATATTTTCATTCATTATGTTCACCATAGAATAGCAGGTGCCATGTATTGCATGGGCGCAGCCTCTCTGAAATTGTGAGACAGGTTATTGATTTACAATTCATATAGGATAAATGATTTTTACGGATGCAGTTTCCATATTTAGAATAGCCTATAGAGTGGCCTGCATGATATGAATACATTTTCTGGATACAGTTATTCGCGTCCGGCCTACGAGGAATGCCTCTTGGAAAGATTATCTTTATGTGCATACCTGCCGGTCTGACAGGGTGTGCAGCACTATAACGTAACCTATTTGACGAACTACTCTTAATAATAGGCAACACCAGTTTTTTGGACATATTCACAGAACAACGATTTTATTCTAAGCCGGCCTTGCAATTACAGGCATATGGCATGACACGGGCAAGATCATAGCATACCATAACGCCACAATTCTACGCATACGACAAATGGGTCGGTACATTTTTTTCTTCACTTAGGCCTAGATATTATTTTGTGTTTTAATGAATTATACATATTTACGGTAGCCTATTCTGTATACGAAGTTATTCCACATGACATGCTTCAAAATGAAAAAGTATTGTCGGCAGGCTAAGGTCATGTGCAATAGCCTACTATAGGGTACGCTATCTCTGCGTAATGAAAACGCTCATCTCTCAACCACCTAGCAACTGCATGTTGCCTATCAGTGACTCAATGACTGGTGCAAGCATGCATCGTCGTAAATGTAAGCAATTATCCGACAGTCAGACAGATATAAATAGAACAACAAAATATTGTATATTTTGCAAGCCATAATTGAATGTAGGATATGTCATTATTGCGACGTGGCACAGTGGTTGCCGATAAATGTTTGCTTCTAAATGTACCCCTGCCATAGTGTGACGTGCACCTTCACGCGCTGAAGCGATCTTGTCTGATTGGAAGGAGCTGTTCAATGGTGAGGGTCCTGAAACACTGCATCCAGTCCGAGCATATTTAGCACTCTCTGGAGTAACGGTCTGTAAAACAGTTTTATTCCGCCAGTCAGGGGCATGGGGTAAAATGTGACCATTTTAAAATACATTTGGGCATATACTCAACATATCAGCATGTTTGATCTATAGTAACCTCGTTCCCAAAATATAAAGTAGACAAGCCTAAGGCCAGTACTTCTGTTGCGTTCTCAACGTTTACTTTACAGCCATTGTACGCTGTCAAATGCTACTCCTCGTCATGCATAATGCATTGTTTTAACATCTGAGGTACTACACAGGTAAACCTATTCTTTTTCCCCTCTCAATAATTTACAGGATAAGACACATGCTCCACTCATCACAGACTGAGAAAGCATATGTGCTTCTCAGTTGAAACGTTTTGCCGAAATTCTGTATTTTCTGAACATTGTCGGCTGCATTTCTCAATTAGCTTAACTTTTAAGTCATCATGAAACCTTTCTAGGCTGTATGAAGTAATATTACAGGCCTACCAGTGGTAGTTAAGTGTTGTCTCTGTAATTTAGGAACATTGCAATCGAAGAGTGTACATAATATCAAGCTCTGTACAGTAGGCTATGCTACTACTATATACATGAGGTGTTCATTTACATTATAAACTGGGTGGTTCGAGCTCTGAATGCTGATTGGCTGACAGCCATGTTGTGTCAGACCATTAATACGGGTATGTCCAAACATTTATTTGTTCTGCTCTAATTCCATTGGTAAACAGTTTATAATAGCAATAATACACCTCAGGGGTTTATGGTATATTGCCAATATACTACGTCTAAGGGTTGTTTCTAGGCACTCTGCGTTGCATTGTGCCTAAGAACAGCCTTTAGCTGTGGTATATACCACACACTCCCAGGCCTTATTGCTTAATTAACAGGTTCATATTCATATTTATGTAACCTCATAAAGAGGGGAAATTATAGGCCTACTTCTCATATAATCCATCACGTATATTGGACTACATTGACCAAACGGAAAGTACTGAACAAGGGTTACGTTCTCTCCTGATTCATCACATGCTTTACTGGGTTTCATTAGATCACTCTTAAAAAGCATTGCCTGACATCCCCTTCCTACAGAAAATCACACATGTCATTTTACAGACTGTATACTACAGTACTGAGTACATGCACACATCTACAGACAAACGTACCCACATACAAACAAACACCTACTTGTTTGTATGTGGGTGCGTTTGTCTGTAGATGTGTGCACGTACTCAGTACTGTAGTATACAGTCTGTAAAACGACATGTATGATTTTCTGTAGGAAGGGAGGCACTCTGGGTTTAGGGAGGGGGAGGGAGGATGGGGGAGAGAGCGAGAGTAGCTGCAGCGTCTGCTCAGGGTGGTGTGATACGGTGGCTAACCAGGCACAAACTAGGCCAAACGCGTTTCTCCTTTACCCCCTTTGCAGTCCTCGCTGAGTGTAATCATAGGTTTGTAGAAGTCAATTGGGAAATCTGATACAGTCGGATGCGTTTCAGCACTCCTTTAAGTGTACACCACGAGAAGCTAGTGTGCCCTGTTCCTTTATTAGTGCTGCTGCTTTTCCTCCTTGTGTGGCATAGAAGGTGAGAGAGAGAGAGAGAGAGAGAGAGAGAGAGAGAGAGAGAGAGAGAGAGAGAGAGAGAGAGAGAGAGAGAGAGAGAGAGAGAGAGAGAGAGAGAGAGAGAGAGAGAGAGAGAGAGAGAGAGAGAGAGAGAGAGAGAGAGAGAGAGAGAGAGAGAGAGAGAGAGAGAGAGAGAGAGAGAGAGAGAGAGAGAGAGAATAATCTCATGGCAGCAGCAGAGGCTTATTGCTGGGTACTCTCTGCAGATGGGGAGAGGGGGCGGGACTCAGGCCAAGTGTGCATGGTGTGTTTCTCCCCCTTGATTTAAGCCTCTGAGGTCAACCCTACACCTTCCATTCACAACCCTTGAGCTACCGGTAGGGTGCATGAACAGTAACCAAAGATACAGTGGGCCTAGCTACATTTCTTTTGCTTATTTAGTGAGTAAATATATTTCTTAAAACTGCTTTGTAGGTTAAGGGCATGTAAGTAAGCATTTTACAACATACCTGTTGTATTCGGCGCATGTGACAAATAAAAATTGATTTCAAAAGTAAAGAAACAGTATATGTATGGAAAATTAACTAAATGGACTAAGGGATAAGTTTTGAGGAAACCAATTACCTAAAAAAAAACTAAAACTGGCTGAATTGAGTAGTACTAATTTGACATGAGTAATACTAATTTAAAAAAAAAGTAAGATATTGGAGCCAGGCCTCCAATAATTCCCCAGTATCCCTTTCAATTGAATTGTAGAATTACCACCCATGAGTGTATTTTTTTGTGACACAGACATAGTTGTTAAATTCATTGGATTACAGTTATGTGGCCTTCACCAAGTGAGCTCCTAGGCAAATGTTATCGATATAATTGAAGCATTACATATATCATAAGGCCTTATACAGTCGACTGAAACTCATAGTTTACAGCCCACGTCAGGCCTGTAAGTAGGATTCAAAATTCCACCAACTTTCCCAAAAACATTTCCAGTAATTTTCTGAAAAACCTGGAAAATCTACCAGAATTTTGCATCCCTAACTGTAAATCCCATTATGCTGGCTTCAAAGTGATGTGTAATTCCTATTGGACTTGTTAGGCTTTCCAAGAGTTTAAATTTGTATTCACCCACAACCTGCATTGATGACTGCCAGGGTTAAGAACCTGTTGTGACAAGGGGGCAGTATTTTCATTTTTGGAAAAACAACGTACCCAAAGTAAACGGGATATTTTGTTAGGACAAGATGCTAGAACATGCATATAATTGACAGCTTAGGATAGAAAACACTCTAAAGTTTCCAAAACTGTAAAAATATTGTATGTGAGTATAACAGAACTGATATTGCAGGCGAAAGCCTGAGAAAAATCCAATCCGGAAGTGCCTCATGTTTTGAAAGCTGTGTTCAAATGTGTTCCTATTGAGCAGTGAATGGGCTATCAACCAGATTACTTTTTCTACGTATTCCCCAAGGTGTCTACAGCATTGTGACGTAGTTTTACGCATTTATGTTAAAGAACACCTGTAAGTGGCTACATTGTGTATGTCACGTTCTGACCTTTATTTCCTTTGTTTTGTCATTATTTAGTATGGTCAGGGCGTGAGTTGGGGTGGGCAGTCGATGTTTGTTTTTCTATGATTTTGGGATTTCTATGTTTCGGCCTAGTATGGTTCTCAATCAGAGGCAATTAGTTGTCTCTGATTGAGAATCATACTTAGGTAGCCTGGGTTTCACTGTTTGTTGTTGGGTGTTTGTTTCCGTGTCTGTGTTTTTCACCACACGGTACTGTTTTGGTGTTCGTTCATTCCACGTTTATTGCTTTTGTATTCAGGTGTTCATGTTGAGTATTTCTTATTAAAAGAACCATGGACACTTACCACGCCGCATATTGGTCCTCCGATCCTTCTCGCCTCTTCTTCAGAAGAAGAGGAGGAAAACCTTTACAGAAACACCCACCAACCAAGGACCAAGCGGCGTGGTAACAGACAGCGACAACAGCAGCAGCAGCAACAACAGCGGCCAGCATCACAGGACTCCTGGACATGGGAGGAGATTTTGAACAGAGAAGGACCCTGGGCCCAGGCTGGGGAATATCGCCGCCCCAAAGCAGAGCTGGAGGCAGCGAAAGCTGAGCGGCGGCGATATGAGGTGGTAGCACGGCAGCGCGACAGGTACGAGAGGCGGCCCCCCCAGAAAAATTGGGGGGGGGGTAAAAAGAGGTGTGGGGCTAAGCCAGGTAGCAGACCTGAGCTCACTCCTCGTGCTTATTATAAGCAGCGCGTTACTCGTCAGGCACCGTGTTATGCGGTTAAGTGCACGGTGTCGCCAGTACGTGCCCATAGCCCGGTGCGCTGCAGGGCAGCCCCCCGAGAGTGTCATGCGAGTGTGGGCATCCAGCCAGGGCGTATGGTGCCTGCTCAGCATGTCTGATCGCCGGTACGCCGTTTCGGTCCAGGGTATCCTGCGCCGGCTCTTCGTGCTGTGTCTCCGGGGCGCTGGGAGGGTGCAGTGCGTCCTATGCCTGCGCTCTGCTCGTGCTGGGCAAATGTGGGAGTGGAGCCTAAGGGAGAGGTGCGTGTAGTAGGCACTCGATCTCCCGTGCTTACCCACAGCCCGGTTAAACCTGTGCCTGCACTCTGGAGGGTCCGGGCTAGAGTAGTTATCCAGCCTGGGGGAGTGGTGCCAAGGCTGCGCACCAGAGCTCCAGTGCTCCCCCACAGCCCGGTCCTTCTGGTGCCTCCTCCTAACAGGTGCCTCCTCCTAACACCTGGTGGGACCTGTGGCAGCCCCACGCACCAGACCTACAGTGCGCCTCGTCTGTCCAGAGCTGTTAGAGTCTCCCGTCTGTCCAGAGCTGCTAGAGTCTCCCGTCTGTCCAGAGCTGCTAGAGTCTCCCGTCTGTCCAGAGCTGCTAGAGCCGCCAGTCTGCAAGGAGCCGCCAGAGCCGCCAGTCTGCAAGGAGCCACCAGAGCCACCAGGATCTGCCAGGAACCGCCAGTCAGCCAGGATCCGCCAGAGCCGCCAGGATCCGCCAGTCAGCCAGGATCATCCGGAGCCGCCAGTCAGCCAGGATCATCCGGAGCCGCCAGTCAGCCAGGATCTTCCAGAGCCGCCAGTCAACCAGGATCTTCCAGAGCCGCCAGTCAGCCAGGATCTTCCAGAGCCGCCAGTCAGCCAGGATCTTCCAGAGCCGCCAGTCAGCCAGGATCCTCCAGAGCCGCCAGTCAGCCAGGATCCTCCAGAGCCGCCAGTCAGCCAGGATCTGCCATTCAGCCAGGAGCTGCCAGAGCCGCCATTCAGCCAGGAGCTGCCAATGCCGTCAACCAGCCTGAGCTACCTCTCAGTTCTGAGGTACCTCTCTGTCCTGAGCTACCTCTCAGTCCTGAGCTACCCCTCAGTCCTGGCTACCTCAGTCCCGAGCTGCCCCTCAGTCCGGAGCTGCTCCTCAGTCCAGTGGGGCCCGTTGTTAGGGTTCCTAGACCAAGGTCGGCAGCGAGGGTCGCCACTCAAAAGACGCTAAGGAGGTGGACTAAGACAATGATGGAGTGGGGTACACGTCCCGCGCCAGAGCCGCCACCGCGGACAGACGCCCACCCAGGCCCTTCCCTATAGGTTAAAGTTTTGCGGCCGGAGTCCGCACCTTTGGGGGGGGGGTGGGTACTGTCACGTTCTGACCTTAATTTCCTTTGTTTTGTCATTATTTAGTATGGTCAGGGCGTGAGTTGGGGTGGGCAGTCTATGTTTGTTTTTCTATGATTTCTTATTAAAAGAACCATGGACACTTACCATGTCGCATATTGGTCCTTCGATCCTTCCCGCCTCTCCTCTTCAGAAGAAGAGGAGGAAAACCTTTACAGTGTAAGTGGTCACCTGATGGCTCTCAGAGTGATTCTCGCGTAAAATACAGAGGTAGCCATTTTTCCAATCGGTCCTACTGAAAAACCAATTGTTCCGGTTAATATATTATCGAATAGATATTTGAAAAACATCTTGAAGGTTGATTATAAACAACGTTTGCCATGTTTCTGTCGATATTATGGAGCTAATTTGGAATATTTTTCGGCGTTTTCGTGACCGTAATTTCCGGTCGATTTCTCAGCCAAACGTGAAGAACAAACAGAGCTATTTCACCTACAAAAATAATCTTTTGGGAAAAAATGAACATTGGCTATCTAACTGGGAGTCTCGTGAGTGAAAACATCCGAAGCTCATCAAAGGTAAATGATTTAATTTGATTGCTTTTCTGATTTTCGTGACCAAGTTACCTGCTGCTAGCTGGACATAATGCTATGCTAGGCTATCGATAAACTTACACAAATGCTTGTCTCGCTTTGGCTGTAAAGCATATTTTGAAAATCTGAGATGACAGGGTTATTAACAAAAGGCTAAACTGTGTCTCAGTATATTTCACTTGTGATTTTCATGAATAGGAATATTTTCTAGTGATATTTATATCCGTTGTGTTATTCTAATTAGTGTCAGTCGATGATTACGCTCCCGGATCCGGGATGGGGAGTATCTAACTTAGAACAGTGGGAGGAAACTGCCTTAGCCATTTAAACTAGAACAGCCATTTCAGTAATGGGTGCAAAAATTCAATGATTGGATTAGTTTAGAAAAAATATATTTATCTTTGTGTAGCATAACATTTATTCAATAAATCACGCCATGTACATGCAGAAACACAGATATCAAAAACATGTATTTTTAAAATCTACCTGCAGTAGAGCATGCTTGGAAAAAAGTTGTTATCATATCTTTTAAAAAAATTGTTGGTGTGACTTCTCGTTTAGTTTTGAGTCAGTACCACATACACATTTTAAGTAATAATGACTTTTAATTAATTTTGAGTGCAACTTATTATAAGTATTTGAGTAAAAAATTACTAGGGGTTTACAGTTTATCTGCTGCCTTAGGGTGGGAATTAAATAAAGGAAACTAATGTATATCTCGCTGTCTGTGTACCCCTCCAGCCACAGAGATCTTGAGCTCACTGTGTCCCTAATAACACAAATAAAGCTGGGTAAGGCGACTTCTGTGATTGGTCCATCTGATCAAGGTCGTTATTGTTGAGGATGATGCTGAGCAGCTCTTCAGCTGCCCTGTGCCCAGTACAGTAGTACTCTTCCTGGGCTAAATATATCTGGCTTTGACCTGTGAGTGATCCTCCAGTAGCTTAGTGTAAGGCTGGGTTACTATAGGACAAAGTGCAGAGAACAGACATTCCCTATTGGATGAGAGGATACGCTAACCCTCTAACCCTGATACAGATACACTCCGGCGATAGTCTAATGACGATGATGGGCTGCCATCATTAAGGGGAAGCGTCTACAACTGGTAGCCCCTTGTTTACATCCAAGCTTTCTTACTCTCCAACTGGGGGACTTGACTTCCTCAGAGGTTGATTGGGTATTTTACTTTTGTATCCTACCTGGACAACGTTTAGCCTGGCCTAGTCTCAGGTTGATATGGCTCCTCAGATACCTGTCCCGTTGTGACCGGCAGAGGCTATCGTAGCCTCACACAGGTTATGTTGTGTTACCACTTAGTGCTCGGAAGGCATTCATCAACTCTGGGGTGGAGCAGACTGGGACACATCACATTATGCTACCCTGTTTCAGTGGAAAGGTTCAGTCAACAGTTAGATGAAAATCTTTCTCTAATATACTATTAGGCCTATAAAGTCTCTCCCAAGAGTTTGTGAATGTTTCCCATTGCATACGCATTGTTACAGTGATGCTACAATGTGATGACTAATGTTGTGACTTTACATGACATTGTAACAAGGATGTAAGTAGACATCATCAATCCATATCTGTGTGATTAATTCTGGCCTGTTTGTCTGTGGTGTTTCGTGTTCAATATGTTACTGAACTCAATGGCCATTGAAACAACTGCTAAACAAGCACTGAACAGCAGGTTGACTGGTGTTTGTGTTGAGGTGGGTAGACTTCCCCAGACCAGAGCCTTTAATGGCTCTACCTTGAAATCAATAGCCTCAATAGTGTCAGCTAGTTTGGTGTAATTAGAATGAATAATACATTGACACACAGACAATGAAGCACAATGTGATCTCCGTAGATGGACCAGGATGCCCGTGTTGTTCAATCATGTACCCATTCTTCAGGCTAGCATGTTCGATTCAACTAGCCTCGGACTAGCCTATATCTACACGTACCTTTGCAGTAGAGTTTGACATTTCCCTCTGCTCTATTGTTACCACAGATGCTAAGCTATGTACTGTAAGCTTTGCAGAGCAACAGGAAGGGAGCGTATGGCATGTGTGTCTCTGATTGCCCATTCAATGAAAGCAAATGTGTGACCTACCGTGTATTCCCTTTATGCTTCCCATGTTCTTCCCCCTCTGTCATGTTACTCACACCTCACATCCTGCCAGCCACCACATAGCCTGTGGTCCTGCTGCCACATGTAGCCTACAGCTAACAAGCACGCAAGCACGCACATTCTGACTTTCATTAATATCCCACAGGCTACTACAGAGCATCTTCTCCGCCACACACGTTTACAGTAGCACACACAATCTCATGCATTCACATGCACAACATGCAGTCATGTGCACAGTCTCGCTCGCTCGCCTGGTATCAGCAGGCATCCCCTCTCCCTCGGCGACGGTGTGGCCAGGCAGGCTCATCGGGGACTGTTGTAACCCAGGAATCACACCAGCATGTATGAACTCAGTGTGTGTTCCAAATGCCACCCTATTTCCTATATAGTTCACTACTTTTGAACAGAGCCCTATAGGCCCTGGTCAAAAGTGGTGGGAAATTAAAGGGAACAGGATGCCATTTGGGACCAGGAGGAGTCTCCCTGCCAGGGTCTGAATAGCCGTGTCACTGGTTAATGTAGCAAAGGAGCACAGCACACATGTTGTTGCATTACAGCCTTATTCTAAAATTGATTTAAGAGTTTTTTCCCCCTCATCAATCTACACACAATACCCCATAATGAGAAAACATATATATATATATTTTTTGCAAATGTATTAAAAATAAAAAACTGATATAACATTAACATAAGTATTCAGACCCTTTACTCAGTACTTTGCTAAAGCACCTTTGGCAGCGATTACAGCCTTTAGTCTTCTTGGGTATGACGCTACAAGCTTGGCACGCCTGTGTTTGGGGAGTTTCTCCCATTCTTCTCTGCAAATCCTCTCAAGCTCTGTCAGGTTGGATGGGGAGCATCACTGCACAGCTATTTTCAGGTCTCTACAGAGATGTTTGATCGGGTTCAAGTCCGTGCTCTGGTTGGCCACTCAAGGACATTCAGAGACTTGTGCTGAGCTCTCTGGAGCAGGTTTTCATCAATGATCTCTCTGTACTTTGCTCCGTTTATCTTTCCCTCAATCCTGACTAGTCTCCCAGTCCCTGCCGCTGAATAACATCCCCACAGCGTGATGCTGCCACCACCATGCTGCACCGTAGGGATGGTGCCAGGTCTCCTCCAGATGTGACGCATGGCATTCAGGCCAAAGAGTTCAATCTTGGTTTCATCAGACCAGAGAATCTTGTTTCTCATGGTCTGAGAGTCCATTAGGTGCCTTTTGGCAAACTCTAAGCGGGCTGTCATGTGCCTTTTATTGAGGAGTGGCTTCCGTCTGGCCACTCTACTATAAAGGCCTTATTGGTGGAGTGCTGCAGAGATGGTCGTTCTTCTGGAAGATTCTCCCATCTCCACAGAGGAACTCTGGAGCTTTTTCAGAGCGACCATTGGAATCTTGGTTACCTCCTTGACCAAGTTCCTTCTCCCCTGATTGCTGAGTTTGGCCGTGCGGCTAACTCTAGGATGAGTCTTGGTGGTTCCAAACTTCTTCCATTTAAGAATGATGGAGGCCACTGTGTTCTTGGGGACATTCAATGCTGCAGATTTTTTGGTGCCTTCCCAAGATCTGTGCAATCCTGTCTCGGAGCTCTATGGACAATTCCTTTGACCTCATGGCTTGGTTTTTGCTCTGACATGCACTGTCAAATGTGGGTGCCTTTTCAAATAATGTCCAATAATTTAAATTATGGAAATTGTGGACTCCAATCAAGTTTTAGAAACATCTCAAGGATGATAAATTAAAACAGGAAGCACCTGAGCTCAATTTTGAGTTTCATAGCAAAGGGTCTGAATACTTATGCCAGTGTGAAATTTATGGTGTCTTTTGTGAGAAAAATGTCTGAAAACCTGTTTTCGCTTTGTCATTATGGGATATTGTGTGTAGAATTAATTTAATCCAGTTTAGAATAAGGCTGTAATGTAGCAAAATGTAGATAAAAAAATCAATGTTTCTGGATAATTTCCCAAGGCACAGTATTACAGCAAGACTGATGTTTTCCTCTATAACAACACACCTTAACCCCAATGGGCCTCGACAGACACTCTGGACAAGGAAGCTGTGGCTAGGTCACATGACACCATCATCCCACTGTGGCAATAGATTCACACCATGTTTTAGATCTGTTTGACTTTTACATGCTCTCTTGGCAGGGTAGCGATATGTAAATAATGTGTATCAATGGACTGTGTGTGTGTGATGGCCGGTGTAGCTCTGCTCTTTGATCTCTCTGGCAGTGTAATTCACCCTCATCAAGGCTGAAAAAGGCTGAGATGGATATCGGACAGACGCCGCTGTCTGCCACCTCTGGGCGTCAACGTCTGGTCTAATGGACAGCAACACACTTAGCTACTGAACTTCTAGGCCTAGGCTTGTATGATAATAATACTCTGAAACAAGGAAGGCGAGGATGATATAGCCATAGAAATAAGAATTAATAGAATGGACTTGGAAGCTCAAACCCTGGCAATTGACTTGAATGGAGACGCCCTTCCTATCCATTCGTATTTCTATGAGTATAGCAGTGTGGAAATCAGTTTGTGTAAAGCATTGTTTTCCAAACTTGTTATAGTCCCGTACCCCTTCAAACATTCAACATCCAGCTGAGTACCACCTCTAGCACCAGGGTCAGCGCAATCTCAAATGTTGTTTTATTTACTGACCTGACTAAAAAAGACCAGAGATCAAATTGGAATTTGACCCAATATGGCCTTAAAAATCAGTGTATAAGCCTACGCAAGGTCAATGACAACCAGCCAACAGCGCTGTAGAGATCACAATGATGTGTTAGACGTTTTTGATTTGTAATGATCCTGAGGGCTGCATGATATACTGAATCAAGTGCTCTCAGTGTAGTGGTTGAGGCCTGCATATATATATATATATATATATACAGTGGCTTGCGAAAGTATTCAGCCCCCTTGAACTTTGCGACCTTTTGCCACATTTCAGGCTTCAAACATAAAGATATAAAACTGTATTTTTTTGTGAAGAATCACCAACAAGTGGGACACAATCATGAAGTGGAACGACATTTATTGGATATTTCAAACTTTTTTAACAAATCAAAGACTGACTTTCAGTGCAGCAAACTCTCTCCAGAAGTTCAGTGAGGATCTCTGAATGATCCAATGTTGACCTAAATGACTAATGATGATAAATACAATCCACCTGTGTGTAATCAAGTCTCCGTATAAATGCACCTGCACTCTGCACTTTGTCTCAGAGGTCCGTTAAAAGCGCAGAGAGCATCATGAAGAACAAGGAACACACCAGGCAGGTCCGAGATACTGTTGTGAAGAAGTTTAAAGCCGGATTTGGATACAAAAAGATTTCCCAAGCTTTGAACATCCCAAGGAGCACTGTGCAAGTGATAATATTTAAATGGAAGGAGTATCAGACCACTGCAAATCTACCAAGACCTGGCCGTCCCTCTAAACTTTCAGCTCATACAAGGAGAAGACTGATCAGAGATGCAGCCAAGAGGCCCATGATCACTCTGGATGAACTACAGATATCTAAAGCTGAGGTGGGAGACTCTTTCCATTGGACAACAATCAGTCATATATTGCACAAATCTGGCCTTCATGGAAGAGTGGCAAGAAGAAAGCCATTTCTTAAAGATATCCATAAAAAGTGTCGTTTAAAGTTTGCCACAAGCCACCTGGGAGACACACCAAACATGTGGAAGAAGGTGCTCTGGTCAGATGAAACCAAAATTGAACTTTTTGGCAACAATGCAAAACGTTATGTTTGGCGTAAAAGCAACACAGCTCATCACCCTGAACACACCCACTGTCAAACATGGTGGTGGCAGCATCATGGTTTGGGACTGCTTTTCTTCAGTAGGGACAGGGAAGATGGTTAAAATTGATGGGAAGATGGATGGAGCCAAATACAGGACCATTCTATAAGAGAACCTGATGGAGTCTGCAAAAGACCTGAGACTGGGACGGAGATTTGTCTTCCAACAAGACAATGATCCAAAACATAAAGCAAAATCTACAATGGAATGGTTAAAAAATAAACATATCCAGGTGTTAGAATGGCCAAGTCAAAGTCCAGACCTGAATCCAATCGAGAATCTGTGGAAAGAACTGAAAACTGCTGTTCACAAATGCTCTCCATCCAACCTCACTGAGCTCGAGCTGTTTTGCAAGGAGGAATGGGAAAAAATTTCAGTCTCTCGATGTGCAAAACTGATAGAGACATACCCCAAGCGACTTACAGCTGTAATCGCAACAAAAGGTGGCGCTACAAAGTATTAACTTAAGGGGGCTGAATAATTTTGCACGCCCAATTTTTCAGTTTTTGATTTGTTAAAAAAGTTTAAAATATCCAATAAATGTCGTTCCACTTCATGATTGTGTCCCACTTGTTGTTGATTCTTGTAAGGGTTTTCCTGTGGTGAAGTAGAGAAGGACCAAAACGCAGCGTGGTTATATTGATTCATATTTAATTAACACAGATAAACATGAACACTACAAAACAACAAACGTGGAAAACCAAAAACAGCCCTATCTGGTGCAAAACACAGAGACAGGAACAAACACACAGTGAAACCCAGGCTACCTAAATATGGTTCCCAATCAGAGACAATGACTAACACCTGCCTCTGATTGAGAACCATATCTGGCCTAACATAGAAATGGACAAACCAGACACACAACATAGAATGCCCACCAAGCTCACGTCCTGACCAACACTAAAACAAAGAAAACACACACGAACGATGGTCAGAACGTGACAATTCTTCACACAAAAATACAGTTTTATATCTTTATGTTTGAAGCCTAAAATGTGGCAAAAGGTCGCAAAGTTCAAGGGGCCGAATACTTTCGCAAGGCACTATATATATATATATATATAACATCACTAAAATATAAAACCGCCAGTTAATGTACATCGTACCAGCTCCTTCCTGGCCTCAAAAGAAAAGCCAGCCTTATGCCGGTAATAAAAACCTATTTTCAGCTTGAGCTTCCTTATCAAGTTCTCTACATGCTCAGTGAAGCTCAGCTTATCATCAACCCACACACCCAAATATCGGTACACTTTAACTTGCTCCATAGTATGTCCAGCTAATGGAGCAATGACATGATTAGTAACATGCTTGGCATTTGAAAATACCATGCATTTTGTTTTACCCGAATTGACAACCAGCTTTAAATCATGCAGATTCTGTTGTATGATGCTAAATGCTCTTTGGGCATTTTCAAAAGCTAAAGATAAACTACTACCACTTGAATAAAGAACAGTATCATCTGCATAAAAATGAACATCTGCTGTTTCAATAAGATCCCCAATGTTGTTGATATACAAAATGAACAACAGTGGGCCCAAAATAGAACCTTGCGGAACACCTGAGCACAATTCTATGGACTCAGATTTACAACCATCTGCCATTACACATTGTGTACGATTTGCTAGGTAATTTATAAACCAATCTAGAGCATGACCAGTAATTCCACAACATTTTAACCTTTGCACTAACACAGCATGGTCCACAATGTAACTTCTTATCAAGAGCACATGTTGGAACATTGCTGCTGTGACTTGCTTCCATTCAGCCACAAGAGCATTAGTGGGGCACTGATGTTGGACGATTAGGCCTGGCTTGCAGTCGGCATTCCAATTCATCCTAAAGATGTTCAATGGGGTTGAGGTCAGGGCTCTGTGCTGACCAGTCAAGTTCTTCCACACCGATCTCGACAAACCGTTTCTGTATGGACTTCGTTTTGTGCACGGGGGAATTGTCATGCTGAAACAGGAAAGGCCCTTCCCCAAACTGTTGCCACAAAGTTGTAAGCACAGAAATGTCTAGAATGTCATTGTATGCTGTTGTGTAAAGATTTCCCTTCACTGGAACAAAGGGGCCTAGCTCGAACTATAAAAACCAGTCCCAGACCGTTATTCCTCCTCTATCAAACTTTACAGTTGGCACTATGCATTGGGGCAGGTATCGTTCCCCTGGCATCCACCAAACCTAGATTAGCCCATCGGATTACCAGATGGTGAAGCGTTATTCATCACTCCAGAGAACGTGTTTTCACTGCTCCAGCCCAATGGCGGTGAGCTTTACACCACTCCAGCCAACGCTTGGCATTGAATATGGTGATCTTACGCTTGTGTGCGGCCATGTAAACCCATTTCATGAAACTCCTGAAGAACAGTTCTTGTGCTGACGTTGCTTCCAAAGGCATTTTGGAACTCAGTAGTGAGTCCTGCAACCGAGGACATGCGATTTTTACGTGCTTCAGCACTCGGCGGTCCCGTTCTGTGAGCATGTGTGGCCTACCACTTCGCGGCTGAGCCGGTGTTGCTCCTAGACGTTTCCACTTCACAATAACAGCACATACAGTTGACGAATTGACTTGTTGGAAAGGTGGCATCCTATGACGGTGCCACGTTGAATGTCACTGAGCTCTTCAGTAAGGCCATTCTACTACCAATGTTTGTCTATGGAGATTGCAAGGCTGTGTGCTCGATTTTATACACCTGCCAGCACCGGGTGTGGTTGAAATGACCGAATCCACTAATTTAAAGAGGTGTCCACATATTTTTGTGTGTGTGTATATATAGTGTGTACTGTTGTTAAAAACACTCATACTTGTCAGTTTTGACAGAAGAGGAAGTGTGGCCTGTTCTCTTTTGGTAGATGAGGGGTTTCACACGGTGGCTGCTGTAACTGTCATTGCTGCGGTCTATTTCTGCTGCATAGTGAACCAAGAACAACAAGGAAATTAATCTGATTGGCAGTGCGGTGTTGTTATGTGTGACTCGCACCACTAAGGACGGGAGAAAGAAATTCAGCATTTAAACCGTCCACCAACCTGCCACACTGAATAATGTATATTATACATCATGGGCTGGGCTTCATGCTTGATTGTATAGTTTTGTACTGTATTTGCATTCGGCTTTTCTAAGTTTATCTCTGACTTCTAAAGCTGTACGGTACAATACATACTTTATATAGTAAAGATCTACTGTGTTGTGGGATCAAGCTAAAGCCTTATTCTGTAAGTCATAACCCTGCATCTCCCCCTCTCTTTCCCTCCCCCTCTCTGTCTTCTCCTCTCTTTCTGCCCTTCTCTCTTCCCTTCTCTATCTCTCTCCCCCCTCCTGCTATCCCACTCCAGAGCTGAGTTCCACCCTGATGGAGAGGATGCAGACCCAGGAGCTGCAGAGCAGTCTACAGCTGCCAGAGCTGGATGAGTTAACCCAGTTCTTCCGTTCCCTGCCCATCTCCACACTGGTGGGCATCGGTGCCCTGACCGCTGTGCTGGCCTACTGGTTGGCCACACGGCCACGTGCCATCTCTCCTCCCTGCAATCTCCAACACCAGTCTGAAGAAGTGGCGGTAAGCCAACGAATCACGATACAATACTCCACCTGGATCTGTATTCGCAACATGTCTCAGAAAAGCAGTGCTGATCTAGGATCTGTTTAGTCTTTTAGATCAAAATGAATAATACAGGGTGTACCTGATCCTAGAACAGCACTTTCTGAGATGCTTTGGGGCCGATTCAGACTTACAAATTAATGCCCTTCCTGCGTACTTCTCAGTATTTGGTTGCGTAACACGCTCTTTAGGTGTGGCTACCTTGCACGCTCTGAATACATTTAATTTAACTGCTGAAAACCCTGCCACTTGCAGGCCAACAGATTTCCTTGTGGAGTGGCCATTCGATAGGTTATTTAGTACATTTAGCTTAAACCATCCCTTTAAATACAATGTACCTTTTAGTTTCAATTTTGTCCACAGACTTACTCAAATATATGGAGAGAACGGGTTCAGAATATCAGGAATCAATGAAAGAAAGCTATTTAAATACACACATTCATCTCCATTTCAGCACCAGTTGGTAGATTTAAAAATACTCTGATCTTGTAGGTTATTTAGGTTTAGGAAAGTATTTATGATTCATAAGAAACAGATTTGGAGAGCCTTTACACATGAAAGAAAGAAAACGGTGGTTTGATTCATTCTGAAAAAGGAAATTACATTTAATTTACGCCCGCTTGACTCAGGCACATCCTCACAACAGTCCAGTTTCAGTTGGCAAATCAGAATTTTCAGAGAGTCTCCCTGTAGTTTTACATTAACTGAAGACACACTCACTCACTCACTCACTCACTCACTCACTCACTCACTCACTCACTCACTCACTCACTCACTCACTCACTCACTCAATTCAATTCAATTCAAGGGGCTTTATTGGCATGGGAAACATGTGTTAACATTGCCAAACAAGTAAGGTATATAATATATAAAGTGAAATAAACAATAAAAATTAACAGTAGACATCACACATACAGAAGTTTCAAAACAATAAAGACTCACTCACACACACACACACACACACACACACACACACACACACACACACACACACACACACACACACACACACACACACACACACACACACACACACACACACACACACACACACACAGTTTTCAGGTGCAGTTTCAGCTCCACTGCTTCCTTTTCTTTAGCAATTTCCTTCTTGCTTTGAGTAGCTCTCATACTAAGTAACTCTCATGCACATGCCCAGTTGCCACAAACCATAATGGCCTATTTACTCAATTTATCAGGAGAGGAATGGAAGGTATTTACAGTTTTTTTCGATGGCGAAACGACAGTGGGCACAACTGGAGTCACATGTGCAAAACTCTAACTACAGTCTGCACTACCAACAGTCACCTGAGCTAAACAGTTCACATCACCTGCAAAACTCATTCCAAGCAACACAACTCTTAACACATGGCTCAAAACACGCTTAGTGCAGCCAAACACTATGCACAACCCTCACTGAGATAACACACACTGTCACTCAGAACACACTGAGAGTAAAAACACTAGCATCAAACACCAATACAGAAAATACAAACTTTTCATGTTTACAGTTTGAACAATTTCAGTGACTTCATACAAAGTAATATTTTCTTCAATGAAAAGAGTGACATTCTTTCACATGATTTATTACATTTTTTAGAACATAACAATTCTTTAAGGTAAATGAAAATTAGCAGTTTGCTTCAATAGTCTGTAGTAATTTACGGAATTACAGTAATGAGAAAAAAAGGTAGAAACTAAAAGTACATACTGTAATTCGAACAAATAATTGAGGGGCTAATCCTGCCTCTCTAGCATCAGGCCACAGGTTTTCTTCAACATCACATTTAAAGTTTTCTCTTGCCATGCACCTGGGGAAGAACCTTCTGGAGTGCCTTATCCATCCCTGGTAGTCCTCTGGACTCGTGTCCTCACATCCGGCACACATGGCTTCCAAAAGAGACATTTGGTCATGTGGGTGGTGACCAAACACTTTCCACCTCCAGGCAGAGAAAAACTCCTCTACTGGGTTGAGGAAGGATGAATATGCAGGCAGGTACAAAACCATAAATCTGTGATGTGCTGCAAACCAATCTGTGACAGCTGCAGAGTGGTGAAAAGCAACGTTATCGCAAACTATGACAAAAACTTGGGGGTTTCTTACTGGCTCCCCCTGTTCTGCTGGCACTAGCTGAGCATAGAGCTGTTCTAGGAAAGCTATAAGCCTTTCTGTGTTGTATGGGCCAATGAGTGGTGTGTTGAGAAGCAAACCATCATTGGCCATTGCAGCACACATGGTGATATTTCCCCCCCTTTGGCCTGGAACCTCCACAGTGGCCCTTTGACCCATAACATTCCTTCCTCTGCGCCGTGTTTTGGCAAGGTTAAATCCAGCTTCATCGATAAATACGAATTAATGTGGTCTTTCCAGTGCTTCCAACTCCATTACTCTCTGAAAAACAGTAAGTGCACAGTTTTACTGTAGAAATGCTAGTGTTTTTTTTTTACTGTAAATATTTTGTATAGCTGTGTACGTAATCTCAGACGTCTTACCTGGACATATTGGTATCTTTGCTCTTTTACCCGTTCACTGTTTCTCTCAAACGGTACAGTGTATAACTGTTTCATTGTAACTTGGTGTTTCTTTAGGACTCGAGCAATAGTTGTTGTGCTGACAGAATTAACATTTTCAAATATATCATTATCAGCCAGCACTCTATCTTGAATCTCCCACAGTTTTATTGCATTGTTGACAACAACCATGTCAACAATAGCATTTTCCTGCGCATCTGAACATATTTTTCCTCTTCCCCCTGTTGGGGGCAGCCTTTGGGTCCTGTTGTAAAAATATATTTTACAGTCAAACTTACTGTAATATATATCTGTGTAAATATTCTATAATTGCAATACAAAATAGATTCCTGTAATGTTTTCATTTACTGTAAGGATGTAACTCTCACCTGTTTGTATGATGGAAAATTCGCATTACAGATGCCACTGTGGATCTTTGCAGATTGGGTTGCACCCTCAACCCTGCCTCTCTCAATGAGAGACCATGGTTCACGACATGGTCTATAAGTGTAGCCCTTATTTCATCTGAAATAACAGCTCTTTGTCTTCTTTGTCTTCCTCCACGTATCCGCCCTCTCCCTGCCACCCTTCTCCCTCCACGAACCCATCTTCCTTGTTCCATTTCCAAAATGAGTCTTTCTGAGCTCTACCTATATGTACTGTAATATGTGTGTGTGTTCACTAACAAGTCTAAAACAAGACACCTGCTTAGCCTTTCAGCTGAAATTGCAATCAGCAGTGTTTGAAAGGCACAAGGCTGAAATCTATTCCGTTTTGAATGTGTGATTCACAGTTTTGACAGCAGTGTGTTAGCATTTGAACAAAGTGCTGTAAATCCACAGTGTTGTGCAGGTTGTGGTTAAAGTCATGGGAGAAGTGTGTAGAGTTTTGAAAACTGTGTTCAAGCAATGAAAAACGAACTAGAGTTTGGTCCACATGAACTGCTGCTGTGCAGACTGTAGTTAGAGTTTTGCACATGTGACTCCAGTTGTGTCCACGGTCGTTAAGCAATCGAAAAAAACTGTAAACCCCCTAGAGTCAATCTAAGTAACAATAATAAATAAATAAATCCCCATCAAAATCTGTCAGCCGATGTCACACTTCCGTATCTGCGGTGAAGTGTCAGAGCTGGAGCGGTGTTTGTCAGACCATGAGACATCCCAAATTCTGTAGCGTTTGAACGGTTTGACCAACTATTATGGCCACTATATAGAAAGGGGATGCTTTCGCCAACATGATGGTGTTCTCCATTTTTCTCCACGACCCCCACAAGTGTCACGGGACTTGTCTGAGGGTAACTGATACTGGTTGAAAGAAATTACTGGAAGTATGAAGGTAGTTTTGTGCCTACCCAAAAGGGGTTAAATATGTGTAAAATATATATATATATATTTATTTCCTGGGCTTACTCATATCTTCTAGATATAGGACAAACACTTCAAAACCTTGTTTCTTATGATAAATTTATGAATGTGTTATTCAATGCGTTTCTCTTGGCTATAGTAGTAAAGGCTAAATTAAATGTTTTATCAAATAATTATTGTATATATGTTTATATCTAAAAGGGTCCTACAATTCTAAATCAAGTAGCTAAATGATCCATAGTATAACCATGTCAAAACAATTCAAATGTCAGTTTAGACCCCCCCCCCCCCCCTTTACTACTATAAACAATCATAGACTGACTTAGGTGTCAGCAACCACTCCGGCTTCAATCAGAGTAAGGCCGAAAGACGGATATTCGACGTGTAAACCAATCTCTCTTTCTGCCTTGAGGCTTCTGTACTGTACCTGTTGAAGCATGTATAAAAGCTGGCAATTTGCATAATAACAATAATAATAATGGCTCCCATAGCTTAGAGAATAAGGATTTGGATTTGGAATATATATTTGGACTACATCCAGAAATAGCCATGTTGTTACTTTAGTGTGTGTGTCCTAGCCTCACTGTCTGTGTCTATCTCCTCATGTCTGTCTGTCTCTAGCATGAAGATGGGGTTCGCAGGTCCATGCTGGGGGACAGCCCCAATAATCTGCTGACACACTACCACGAGGATGCCAAAACCATGTATGAGGTGTTCCAGAGAGGCCTCCACATAGCCGGTGTGTACACACACACACACACACACACACACACACACACACACACACACATAAACACACACATAAACACACACATAAACACACACACACACACACTGTGGTCTGAAAAAGTGCTGGTGCACTGTCTGTGTGGTCTGTCTGGTGAGGGGATAAAGTACTATCTAGATTACCATAGCAATTGAGAGCATTGGAAGTAGCATCTGAGGTGAGGCCTAAAGTCAAACTGTGGACAGACTAGACTGTGTATACAGTACCAGTCAAAAGTTTGGACACACCTACTCATTCAAGGGTTTTTCTTTATTTGTACTATTTTCTATAGTGTAGAATAATAGTGAAGACATCAAAACTATGAAATAACACATATGGAATCATGTAGTAACCAAAAAATGGATTCTTCAAAGTAACCACTCTTTACCGTGATGATGTCTTTACACACTCTTGGCATTCTCTCAACCAACTTCATGAGGTAGGCACCTGGAATGCATTTCAATTAACAGGTGTGCCTTGTTAAAAGCTAATTTGTGGAATTTCTTTCCTTATGCGTTTGAGCCAATCAGTTGTGTTGTGACAAGGTAGGGGTGGTATACAGAAGACATCCCTATTTGGTAAAAGACCAAGTCCATATTATGGCAAGAACAGCTTGAATATGCAAAGAGAAATGACAGTCCATCATTAATTCAAGACGGAACATTTCAAGAACTTTGAAAGTTTCTTCAAGTACAGTCGCAAAAAACATCCAGCGCTATGTTGAAACTGGCTCTCATGAGGACCACCACGGTAAAGGAAGACCCAGAGTTACCTCTGCTGCAGAGGATAAGTTCATTAGAGTTACCAGCCTCAGAAATTGGAGCCCAAATCAATGCTTCACAGAGTTCATGTAACAGACACATCTCAACAACAACTGTTCAGAGGAGACTGCGTGAATCAGGCCTTCATGGTTGATTTGCTGCAAAGAAATCACTACCAAAGGACACCAGTAAGAAGAAGAGATTTGCTTGGGCCAAGAAACACGAGCAAAGGACATTAGACCAGTGGAAATCTCTCCTTCGTTCTGATGAGTCCAAATTTGAGATGTTTGGTTCCAACCACTTGTCTTTGTGAGAAGCAGAGTAGGTGAATGGATAATCTCCGCATGTGTGGTTCCCACCGTGAAGCATGGAGGAGGAAGTGTGAGGGTGTGGGTTACAGTACATACAGTAGGACATACTGAAAAGCACTTACACATACTGTGTTTGATTTCTTTCAGAGAATCATGGAGTTGGAGGCTAACCAGAACCCACATTAAATAATGAATGTAAATTTTAACCTGGCAAAAACAAGTTGTGTGGGAAGAAAGGTCACCGGGAAAAGGGCCACCGTTGATGTGCCGGGTCAGAGAGGAGCAAATATCACAATGTGTGCTGCAATCTCGAGTGCTGGTTTGGCCTGCAGAAATGTCAGATTGGTCACTACAACACTGAGCGCCTCCACCAACAACTGGTGCCAGAAGCAGAAAGGGAGGAAACACGAGGGCATTTGTGATTGCATGGGCCAATGTAGAATTACACCATTCACATGCAATCTCAAACTGGTTTTCAGCCCATCCAAGAAGGATTTCCCTTTTCCTCCCTCCCTACTCACCTTTCCTCAACCCCATTGAGGATGTTTGATCATTGGCCACATGACCAAATGTCCCCCCTGGATGCCATGGATGCCGGCTGCAAAGACATCTCAGCTGAAGACTGCCAGGAGTGGATGAGGCAGGCCAAGCGTTTCTATCCAAGGTGCAGAGACATCTCAGCTGAAGACTGCCAGGAGTGGATGAGGCAGGCCAAGCGTTTCTATCCAAGGTGCAGAGACATCTCAGCTGAAGACTGCCAGGAGTGGATGAGGCAGGCCAAGCATTTCTATCCAAGGTGCAGAGACATCTCAGCTGAAGACTGCCAGGAGTGGATGAGGCAGGCCAAGCGTTTCTATCCAAGGTGCAGAGACATCTCAGCTGAAGACTGCCAGGAGTGGATGAGGCAGGCCAAGCGTTTTTATCCAAGGTGCATAGCGAGAGACGACATAAGATGTGATGTGGACGAGAACATGTGTCCAAATGCTGAAGATGGTATTGATTAGAACAGGACGGGGCATTTTACTGTTTTTTCCCTTCCATGCCTTTTTTTACTGTAATTGTGTTGTATTTTTACACATTTGGAACTAAAGGCCATGTATGTTGGAGGTGTTGTTGAACCAAAGGCCATGTATGTTGGAGGTGTTGTTGAACCAAAGGTCATGTATGTTGGATGTGTTGTGGATCCAAAGGCCATGTATGTTGGATGTGTTGTTGAACCAAAGGCCATGTATGTTGGAGGTGTTGTTGAACCAAAGGTCATGTATGTTGGAGGTGTTGTTGAACCAAAGGTCATGTATGTTGGATGTGTTGTTGAACAAAGGCCATGTGTGTTGGATGTGTTGTTGAACCACAAAGGCCATGTATGTTGGAGGTGTTGTTGAACCAAAGGTCATGTATGTTGGATGTGTTGTGGATCCAAAGGCCATGTATGTTGGATGTGTTGTTGAACCAAAGGCCATGTATGTTGGAGGTGTTGTTGAACCAAGGGCCATGTATGTTGGATGTGTTGTTGAACCAAAGGTCATGTATGTTGGATGTGTTGTTGAACCAAAGGCCATGTATGTTGGAGGTGTTGTTGAACCAAAGGTCATGTATGTTGGAGGTGTTGTTGAACCAAAGGTCATGTATGTTGGATGTGTTGTTGAACCAAAGGCCATGTATGTTGGAGGTGTTGTTGAACCAAAGGCCATGTATGTTGGAGGTGTTGTTGAACCAAAGGCCATGTATGTTGGAGGTGTTGTTGAACCAAAGGCCATGTATGTTGGATGTGTTGTTGAACCAAAGGCCATGTATGTTGGAGGTGTTGTTGAACCAAAGGCCATGTATGTTGGATGTGTTGTTGAACCAAAGGCCATGTATGTTGGAGGTGTTGTTGAACCAAAGGTCATGTATGTTGGATGTGTTGTTGAACCAAAGGCCATGTATGTTGGAGGTGTTGTTGAACCACAAAGGCCATGTATGTTGGAGGTGTTGTTGAACCAAAGGCCATGTGTGTTGGATGTGTTGTTGAACCAAAGGCCATGTATGTTGGATGTGTTGTTGAACCACAAAGGCCATGTATGTTGGATGTGTTGTTGAACCAAAGGCCATGTATGTTGGAGGTGTTGTTGAACCAAAGGCCATGTATGTTGGAGGTGTTGTTGAACCACAAAGGCCATGTATGTTGGATGTGTTGTTGAACCAAAGGTCATGTATGTTGGATGTGTTGTTGAACCAAAGGCCATGTATGTTGGAGGTGTTGTTGAACCAAAGGTCATGTATGTTGGAGGTGTTGTTGAACCAAAGGCCATGTATGTTGGATGTGTTGTTGAACCAAAGGCCATGTGTGTTGGATGTGTTGTTGAACCACAAAGGCCATGTATGTTGGAGGTGTTGTTGAACCAAAGTTGTTCATGTATGTTGGAGGTGTTGTTGAACCAAAGGCCATGTATGTTGGAGGTGTTGTTGAACCAAAGGCCATGTATGTTGGAGGTGTTGTTGAACCAAAGGCCATGTATGTTGGATGTGTTGTTGAACCAAAGGCCATGTATGTTGGAGGTGTTGTTGAACCAAAGGTCATGTATGTTGGATGTGTTGTTGAACCAAAGGCCATGTATGTTGGAGGTGTTGTTGAACCAAAGGTCATGTATGTTGGATGTGTTGTTGAACCAAAGGTCATGTATGTTGGATGTGTTGTTGAACCAAAGGCCATGTATGTTGGAGGTGTTGTTGAACCACAAAGGCCATGTATGTTGGATGTATTGTTGAACCAAAGGCCATGTATGTTGGAGGTGTTGTTGAACCAAAGGCCATGTGTGTTGGATGTGTTGTTGAACCAAAGGCCATGTATGTTGGATGTGTTGTTGAACCACAAAGGCCATGTATGTTGGATGTGTTGTTGAACCAAAGGCCATGTATGTTGGAGGTGTTGTTGAACCAAAGGCTATGTATGTTGGATGTGTTGTTGAACCACAAAGGCCATGTATGTTGGATGTGTTGTTGAACCATAGGCCATGTATGTCGGATGTGTTGTTGAATCATAGGTCATGTGTGTTGGAGGTGTTGTTGAACCAAAGGTCATGTATGTTGGATGTGTTGTGGAACCAAAGGCCATGTATGTTGGAGATGTTGTTGAACCAAAGGTCATGTATGTTGGATGTGTTGTGGAACCAAAGGCCATGTATGTTGGAGGTGTTGTTGAACCAAAGGCCATGTATGTTGGATGTGTTGTTGAACCATAGGCCATGTATGTTGGAGGTGTTGTTGAACCATAGGCCATGTATGTTGGATGTGTTGTTGAACCAAAGGCCATGTATGTTGGATTTTTTGTTGATCACAATTTCATGTTGCTAATAAAGCTTTTACTGCAGAAATTCTGTCACTTACTATTTTTTCTACTGTACATTCTATAAAGTAAAGATGACTCATTCACTTTTAGATAGTATGTTGCCAAAAAGGCACACATACGACACTCAACCAACAAATGTAGAGTGGTTTACAGTAAAAGGAAATGGAATTATAAAAAACTGTGTATTTCATATTGTCTATTGTATGCAGGTAGAACTGAAACATGAAAAGTAATGCAGTTGTTGTAATGCCATCAACTGTTAGTATTTTGAAAGTTGTTATGCTATGATTGACTATATGTTGCTCTTAGATAGAAAATATGCTAGTGTTTTGACAGAATGATTAGATATTGAGTCTGGTTTGCCGTGTTTTTATAGAGTTAGTGTATGTAAACAAAAATTTTTTGCATTTTGAAATGTGGAGTTGGTATTTAATGAACAAAATGTGGTTTTGAGCAGAACATTTACTATTTGTCTAATTGTGTGATGTCGGTGTGTTGCTGTGTTAAGAGTTTAGAAAAAGTATCTTAAGTACAAGTAAACACTTTAATAGCCGAGCAGTTAGTCACTAACTGTGACTAGCTGGCTGACTGACTAGCTGACTGACTAGCTGGCTGACTGACTGACTGATTAACTGACTGACAGATTAACTGACTGACTGATTAACTAACTAGCTGACTAACTGACTGACTATATTTACATATTAGTCATTTAGCAGACAGTCTTATTTCAGACTGACTGACTGACTAGCTGACTAACTCACTTGCTGATTGACTAACTGACTACATAAATATAGTTACATATACATTTACATATTAGTCTTATTTCAGACTGACTGACTAGCTGACTGACTGATTGACTAACTGACTACATAAATATAGTTACATATACATTTACATATTAGTCTTATTTCAGACTGACTGACTGACTAGCTGACTAACTGACTTGCTGATTGACTAGCTGACTGACTGACTGACTAACTGACTAATTGAATATAGTTAAATTGACATACTAGTCATTTAGCAGACGGTCTTATAACTGACTAACTGACTGATTCCAACATAATGCTGAGCAGCAGTTGTAGTTAGTAACCAGTAAAAAGACTGCTAAAGAGGAATCAATAGAGGAACAGAGACTGTACATGCATGGTCACGAGGAGTATCAGTCATGTGATCCTTTGGGGGTTTCTGTGTTTTTGTAAATTCACTGACTCGTCCTGTTATGGTATTGTCTCTAGGTGATGGACCTTGCTTAGGCTCCCGGCTACCCGAAAAGCCTTACAAGTGGCTGTCCTATAAAGAGGTAAGCACAGAGTGGAACTACCTCTGTGCAGAACACTGAAGCACAAGAGCAATCTATAGCTCTGTATGTAACTCAGTCCTTGTAGTTTGTATTCCACTTGGATGTGTCATGTGGTTGATCAACAGATGCTCAGTTTACAGTACACCCTACGACTGCTGCTTCTAAAACATCTGTAGCAACACACAGTTGTATTTCAAGTTGATTTGCACTAAAGCTTTATGTACCACTGCACTGAACTACTGGACTTTTTAACATACATTTATTAACAAAACCGGGGGATTTATTTTCAGCATTCTATTCATGGTATTTTATCTTCTATGTTACTGAGAGTGATTTATTCAGGAAGCTTATAAACTCTTCAGCGTTGAAATGCTGCAGCTGGAAGGATTCTTGAGTTACAAAAACACTGCTCCAATATTTGATCTATGACATCATGACAGTTGAGGAGAGCATAGCGCAAACAAGCTTGTTTTATATTTTTTTATACTGGTATATTTCTTGTTTCAACATACGCTCAGCTGCTGCCCATTCATTTTCACTTCCAGGTCACAACCCGGGCGGAGTACTTGGGGTCGGGGCTGCTGAGCCAGGGCTGCACGCCGTGCCCAGATCAGTTCATCGGAGTGTTTGCACAGAACAGGCCAGAGGTGAGGTCATTGTCAAAGCGAGACATTATGTGTGTCCCAAATGGCACCCATTCCCTACATAGTGCAATATTTTTGTCCAGACCCCTAGTAAAAGTAGTGCACTATATAGGGAATAGGGTGCCATTTGGGACAAGACACTGATTCACAAATGTTCTGACATGATATAAAGGTTAACAACTCAAACTCCATTCGTAGAGGCTTTTTTTTTATTGCGCTTTATGGCAATGGTGCCCTGGCCTCCTTTTGACCTGTCTTTCTCTAATTGCAGTGGATCATTTCAGAGCTGGCCTGCTACACCTACTCTATGGTGGTGGTGCCTCTGTATGACACACTAGGGCCTGATGCCATACGCTACATCATCAACACTGGTAAGACTAGCATATTTCAGAATCTGTGTCCCAAATGGCACTCTATTCACCTCTATGGTCCTTGGTCAAATCTAGTGCACGACATAGGTAATAGGGATCCATTTGGGACAGAGTCTTACAGTAATTGTACTGCTGGCATTAGCGGTGTGTGGTTAAAATCACCAGGGATGCTAATCCAGAAAAAAAATCCATTTTACAACCTATGTGTTGTGATAATTACGTTGTTTTCTCTATAACTTGTTAGTTCATATGCCTTGCCACTGTGATATATAGATAGGCCGAAGGCAGAGACAGTAAGAACACAGTGGCAGAATAAATTCAACCACACCTTTGTTTCATCAAAAACCGGAGAGCGGCCTCTGTCTGGTGAAGTCCACAAAGCATATTGCATGTAACAAACAGTTACATGACCTACAGCATAATAAGTTAATGTTCCCCACATTTTCTGACTACTAAACAACTATTGATTTAGAACCACAGAGTTTTACCGCAAGTCTTAAAGAAACAGAATCTGCCTCCACCATTCCAGAACCATTTCAACTTCAACATTTCAACATTATCTAATCACCTCTGCTAGGTCTATTACAGTGACAACTAAAAGATTTCAAAAACTATTTAGCCCAATCAACATAAGCTAAATGTGATGTGGCTGTCCATGGTACTGATTTATGTGTGTGGTGTGGTCTGTCTGTGTGTGTGTGTGTGTGTGTGTGTGTGTGTGTGTGTGGTGTGGTGTGTGCAAATAGAAAAAACATGTTGACTCACCCTACTTGTAGAGAAACACCAATGCCATCCTCTTCTTTCATGTTGCTTAAACGGTCTATGACTCTGTCATACAGTGCACGTTTTTAGTTATTGTTGTCCTCGGCTACTATGAATACACGCCACTGGCTGCTGGAGCTTGTTGTGTGCTGGTGTAATTCTATAGCTATGCCGGGGTTATGCCATACAGGTGTATGCCAACGCACAACCTATTGTGTTGGCACATGCCCTACTTTGCCCCGTCTACTCTTTATTAACCTATAGCACTAGATCTGAGACTCTTCCTTTTATTTTAAAAGGAACATTTATTTAGTTTCATGAACCAGTTATTTTGATACTTTTTTGGGGTCCAGTTGTGTTAAAAATTCTGTTACATTTTAGTTGTTTGGGATTCAAACCAACAAACTTTAATTTACAGACCCAATGCTCTTAACCACTAGGGCTACCTGCTGCTAACAACTTGTATGAAACACATCCTACCTATAGATCTGGGATGGGCAACAGGCAGCCGTGGGTTTTGAAGGCCCTCGGATCGATACCCACCCAAAAAAGATATTCTATATTTATTAAATATTATATATTATATATTTATCAATATATATTTCTGTCTAGGGTATGCACATGTGGGTACGCAGACCCGCGAGCAACTGCGGCCCCTCATGAAGAGTTCAGTGGTTTTGTGGCCCCCACCCCATCAAAGTTGCCCATCCCTGCTATAGATGACGCTCATAAGCTGAGACACTCGTCCTTCCCTTCCAGAACAGTTGTCCTTAGACTAGAGAATTGTTTTATTGTGTTGTGTTTCAGACACACAATCCCTCTAACTCCTTTCTCTCTCTCTCTCTCTCTCTCTCTCTCTCTCTCTCTCTCTCTCTCTCACAGACACAGACACACACACAGACACACACACACATAGAGGAATCAGGTTAGGGCTCACCTTCGCCTTATGCTGGAGGTAATGAGCTTAGCTCAGTTGGTTTGGGAGGAAGGGATAGCCTTTCTCTGTCGTTACACTTTCCTCCTTCCCCATGTCCTCAGGGCTTTCCATCCTTCAGTTAGACACTAATCAGTTAACTGACATCAAACTCTGTCATGTTATTCATCTCTTTCCAACTGCCCCTCAGTTACACAGTGCTTCGGTTTTGGCCCAGTGTCCCAACAGAATTTGTCTCTGCCCCAAAGCCGTGAAATGGAAATCTGTGTGTAGAGCAGTAGTTATCTGTGTGTTTGCTAGCTGATTGGATCATGTATGTGTCTTCTATTTCTCACACAAGAAGTGGGGGCCTTTTGTGTGTTGTCTTTCAGCGGACATGGTCACAGTTATCTGTGACAAGCCTGAGAAGGCCCAGGTGCTTTTGGGTAACGTGGAGAGGCAGGAGACCCCTGGGCTGAAGAGGATCATCCTGATGGACCCCTTTGATCCTGCCCTGCTGGAGGAGGGGGCGGGCTGCGGGGTCGTCGTCCAGTCCATGCAAGACGTGGAGGTAGGGATAGTGTGTAGGGGAGCACAGGTGATGGGGGAGTAGTGTATGGGGGTAGGGAGAGGGGAGAGAGGGAGGGAGGGAGGGGGAGAGTAGATGCTCATGGAGAGGGGAGGGAGGGGCTTCAGGTGGGGAGGGAGAGAGGCCTCCGCTCAGATAATATAATGTATCAAAGCCCAATCCTGTCTATGCAGAGACCTGTAGCTCAGCTGTGTACTCTTTCCACTGCTTGCAAGCCACACGACTGATTCTTTGGAGAAGTATGAACAACACTTCAATGGCTCCATGTCTATGTACTCCAAACACTAATGTATGACTGGTGTGTTGGCTATAACTTAATAAAGACTGCAGTATGTACAGTGTTTACTGTAATCCATGTACTAGCCCTCTGAGGGCAACAGATAGGCATTATTATCTCTGCAGAACATGATGGTATCTTGAACAGGTCTAGCCTGTCTCACTTCCTTGCTGTAAATTACCATGTCAACAAAAAACAAACATTATAATACAAGCAAAAGTTATGGTTAAATCCTACATTTGGTCAAATAAAGAAAGAATGCTTCCGTTACAGTTTACTAAATGAATCAGGTGTAAAACTATGCAAGCAAGAGAGAGTTGTTCAGATATTTAGTCCCTTCCACTTTTTATTATGGCTGTGTTTTATGGTTCTTCTAATGATTATCTAACACAAGATTATGTGCTTGTTTGCATGCTGCCGTCCCATCCAGGATCTGGGCAGAGAGAACCACAGAAAGCCCCTGGTGAGTTCAGTCGTATATGTCTGGTCTGGTTAGTTGTCTGTGTCTCAAATAGCAACCTATTCCCTACTCAATCGATGCCGCCCAATTCTCACCTTAAATTAGTGCACTAAATAGGGAATATGGTGTCAGTTGGACTGCATCCAGCCTCGAGATGTATACGTCCTGTCCCTGTCTGCCGCGCTCTGCACAGACAGAATGCAGGAAGACCTCAGAGTGGTGCTGACTATGTTTTGTTGTGTTTTAGACATATTTTAGACAGGATCTCTGGCTGGGTGACAGTTTTCCCTCCATGACCTATTTGTGTATGCAGAGAGGGTTGTGTTGAATGTGTACGTAGATGTTTGAATGTGGGAAAAAAAAGTTAGACAATTCAGATTTGTGCTTTTGAGACCTGAGTACAAACCAATTGGTTCCCTTTGATTGCAATCAATGTGTGCTATTGTGTTAGAATTGAGATCATCCAAGACAACACAGTAGACAAACATTCTTTAGCTGTCTGTTACTGTAGTAACCATTGTTTAAAATGCAGACTGTATTAATATCCCTTTTGATATCAAATAGCACTTTAAGTCTGTAAGTGTTTTGTATTCTCGTTTTACGTGAACATCTTCTACATTCACATATTGCTTTAAATGCCTGAGATGGACTAATATAACATTGACTATTATCTGAAGGTGATATCAATGAGTTAATGATCTCATTCGGACTATATCCTGACTGTGCTTTTGTTCCCCACAGCCACCTACACCAGAAGATCTGTCCATCGTGTGCTTCACCAGTGGTACCACAGGTATCTCCATCTAGCCACCAGATAAACTATAGCACGCCAAAGTGTCTTATTCTTACAAGCTGATCAAATTGAATCAAATGTTATTAGTCACATGTGCCGAATACAACAGGTGTAGACCTTAAAGTGAAATGCTTACTTACGAACCCCTAACCGACAGTGCAGTTTCAAAAAATATGGATAAGAATAAGAGATAAAAGTAACAAGTAATTAAAGAGCAGCAGTAAAAAAATAACAATATATACAGGGGGGTGCCGAGACACAGTCAATGTGCGGGGGTAGTATGTACATGTAGGTAGAGTTAATTAAAGTGACTATGCATAGATGACAACAGAGAGCGGCAGTGGTGTGGAGAGAGGGGGGGGGGGATATACTGATTACAATATTGACACAGTAATACAGTATCTGAAGAGTTCCTCCACAATCCCTAGTTCAAGTCCAACCCTGACGGTAGGTTTGGTCTGTTTCAGGACAACTTTATGAAGCGTGTCTATTGTTTCTCTCATCGTGTGTGACAGACTATTAACAGGAAGAGGCCTCCCTCTGACCACTTAAAACCAATGCCATGTATCAGGGTTGAAATGGTACAGTAATGGTCATGGTAGGACCCTTATTAACAGTGAGACTTCAGAGGGAAAGGCAGTTAAAGGCTTTTTTCTGCATCAAAAGGGGCTTAGGTGGTGGGCGTCGCAGGAGGGCATGGCAATGGGCGTGGTCGGCCCGTCGGCATGGCAATGGGCGCGGTCGGCCCGTCGGCATGGCAATGGGCGCGGTCGGCCCGTCGGCATGGCTGAATTTTACAGAACATTTTAGACGCCCCAATTTCAGAGACATTTCTGCATTGAAGCCAATTTCCTGAAATTCTACACAATTCTCTATGGAGCTGAGAGAAAATGTTTCAGTTTTAAAGCTAGTTTCATGTGATACTACATATTCTGTAATGGTGCTAAGAAAAAAGGGTTCAGTTTTAAAACTAATTTCCTGCAATTCTATGCATTTTGGCTAATGTTACTTTGCTAAAACATAATAACAAGTACTGTCAATACTGTTAAATTCATTGGGTAACACTTTACATTATGTTGCCCCTATTACCATGTACTGTAACTAACACAGTAATAACTGCATTAGCAATATAGTAGTTACATACTGTAGGTGTTACTCTGTAATTACATGGCAATAAGGTTGTAGCACTATCAGATATTACACAATTGGATCAAGGAATGTGTAATCACACATCCACTTGCTGAAGGTTGATTCAGATGTGTAACTACTGATGTTATTACACATGTTCTTGTACCTCTATGTTACTAATGTTTTGTAATTACACATTTAAAAGTCACCTGTGAATGACCATGTTAATAACTCAAACCAAACTCTGTCCTTGTTACATGTACCAGGGTTGGGGAGTAACTGATTACATGTAACCCGTTACATGTAAGGGATTACAAACAAAACGTTACCTGTAATCTGTTACGTTACCAGCAAAATGTTGTAATCAGATTACCGAAACTTTTGAAAAACTAGATGATTACTTTGAGGATTACTTTTAAATTCAGAAAGGATGTTTGACACTTCGTTTTCTCAATGACATTCAAATCAGCATTGAAAAAAAGGAGCAGGTTTAAGTTTGTTCCACCTGAGTGAGTCTGACCACAAGTCAGAGACCAATATGATGAAACACCAAATGTATTTGATGGATCGCATGAAAAGAGCAGGAATAGGCTTTTGTAGGCTACAGTCCAAGCTATGTCTTCCAATGGTGCGACTACTGTCGGCATCCAAAGATTATCCAACTTGAAGAAACGCTTGTAGGTAAGGATGACAGCAGTGGTGTAGTCTACAGCGATACGGATATCACTTATTATTGACATCTACATAGCGCATTGATGTGAATCACACTGCTGCTCTCTCATTTAGCTATTTGCGCCTCACGGATTGTGGGTGTTGTGGATGGCTGTTCACAAATCTAAGTGAGTATTTGAACCCAATAATGGTTGAATTCAAGAGGTTTAAGCTGCCTCTCAATCATTGTTTTTGAAACCAGTGGACAGCTAGTGAAAAATGTGCTCTTGCAACAGCTGCATAGTGCTGATCCCAACCTATGAGCAATAAAAGCCCCACTTTTATTCTCATCTAATTCATGCTGATGAAAAAATCCATAGGCGTAATGGACACATGCTGAAACTTGCAAACTTTTGATAGATTTAAAGGGGCAATCTGTAGTTGCTACACCCATTTTTGGACACACCTACTCATTCCAGGGTATTTCTTTATTCTACTATTTTCTACATTGTAGAATAATAGTGAAGACATCAAAAGTATGAAATAACACATAAGGAATCATGTAGTAACCAAGAAAATGTGTTAAACAAATCAAAATATATTTTATATATTTTATGTTCTTCAAAGTAGCCACCCTTTGCCTTGATGACAGCTTTGCACACTCTTGGCAAAGCATGCCTTTCCATGAGCGCAGCATTTATTTTTTAACTTGAATCAATGAGCCCAATCAGTCCTCCATTACAACAAAAATCATAAACAACAGAGTAGGGCTGGCTAATAGGTCCTTAGTTTTGGGGTCATGCTCAGCTAAAACATTTTTGTCTAATCTATACTTCCATATTTCTAAGTCCTATTCTTGAAGATCAAGGTGAATAACATTTATTAGAATGACTGGAATTCTGATCGACTTTGGCTATTAATGTAAAGATATAATTTAGTCGTATTATTATATGTAGCAGAAAGCGATGTGTTAGAAGAAGCCTACATAACCAACCCATAAAGTAAAATGTAACATCCATATATGGCCAGATTTGTTAACTTTAACATTGATTTATCCTGCAATATATGTCGTTCAATTGGTAACATACATTTTTGTCTTCTTCTAATGCCTCTTAAGGGGGAAGTAATCTAAAAGTAACAGCATGCAATCCGATTACATTACTGAGTTACGTTACTCATTACATTTTCAGACAGGTAACTTGTAACTGTAACGGATCACATTTTAGAAAGTAACCTACCCAACCCTGCATATAACTACAAGATGCCACAACCATTGAATCCACATGTAATGCCAGGGTTGATAAATAGGCTAGGACCTGGTAAGAACAATTGTAATAAGCCACACCCTGTCATAAACTACTGGTCATATTAAATTTGTTTATTTCTATGTTATGACCTGGCTCAAAGGCTACATATACCGAATCAAGTGCGATACAAGAACAATGTAGTTACATACGATATACTTTTAATTATCATGTACCTACCCAGGAGCAAGCAACTTAATGTAAAGTGAAATACAGTAGGGTATAACCTTTACAATTACTATCTAGTTACAATGTAACAACCTTTGCAGACAATAGACAACAACCTTGTTACCATGTAATTTACAAAGTAACAGCTACGTAACTACTATGTTACTTGAGTTATTAGTGTGGAGTTACATAGTAATAGGGGCAACAATGTAAGGCGCTTGGTAATTTTATTACGGTCTGGCCACAAATACAGTCATATAGAAAACCCTGGTATTTCCACACATGTAACTACAGCTTTAGTCACAAGCAGCCCACTGCAATCATGGAAAGAGTGCCATCTGTTGGTCTTTCAGTGTCACTTCCATCCGCCAGTATGTGTTTTCCCATGGTGGATGTCTCCCCTGGTGCACTTGTTACACGCCTGCCCTGAGGCCAATCTAAACTCCTGTCTCTCTGAGTGTGTGTGTTCCAAAGGCTGTTACAGGGTTATTCAACTCAGGTTGCTCCCACTATGGCAAAGCAAAACACATGCTGTTCATGTGTAGCCTGAAAAACAAGTGCCACAATGATAATTATTTTAGTTCCTAGGCTGCTAACTTGTTTTTCCGTATATATATATATATCTAACCTTGTTGTTTTCCATCGATTGATACTGAATGGGTCCCAAAAGGAAACCCGTTTCCATATACAGTCATGGGTGTGCACTTTTTACCATAGTCCTGAGTATTGCACTATAAGGGAATAGCTGCTATCCATTGTTGTGAGCCGGTGGAGGAGGGGTCCATTGATTTTGTTGCACTGTTTTCTGTCCCTCTCCTACATAGGAAACCCAAAGGGAGTCATGCTGACACACGGGAATGTTGTGGCTGATTTCTCAGGCTTCCTCAAAGTGACAGATGTAAGTTCGATCAGACTATGGTATAGCTGACCCTTTATGTGGAGGAAATTTCCTTTGTAGAGTATTTATCTTGAGTAGGTGCTAAATTTCCCATTTATGTAACTATATTAGATGTAAGACTCACTAAATTGCTTCAAGTCCCATATCTTACATGGGACAATAACAAGATGGAAATGTACAATGCACAAAAGTATTTGTTTTTGTGTGCTTGTGTATAATATCTGTTTCTTATTAAGATCATGTTTGACAGTTGAGTGGTGAGAAACAAACACCACTGGGCACAGAAGTCAATTCAACATCTATTCTGCATTGGTTCAATGTAATTTCGTTGAAACGGCGTGGAAACAACGTTGATTCAACCATTGTGTACCCGATGGGGCGGTTCTAATCCCCTACTAACCACTTTTCCTCTTCCCCATGCCACAGAAAGTAATATTCCCAAATCAAGACGACGTTCTTATCTCCTTCCTGCCTCTGGCGCACATGTTTGAAAGACTCATCCAGGTAATTTCTCAAACAAAGCCCACACTAAGCTGTCATCTGTATAATTGTTGGTATGGGTGTGCGTTGCTCCTCTTTGTGTGTGTGTGTGTGTGTGTGTGTGTGTGTGTGTGTGTGTGTGTGTGTGTGTGTGTGTGTGTGTGTGTGTGTGTGTGTGTGTGTGTGCACATGTACCTGTATTTTCAGACATGTAGGATCTTGGCGATTACCCTTGTCCTTGGCTGTTATTGACCTGGTTATCTGCGGTTGGATTTCATTGTGACATATTATTATATAAGCATATCATCTGCTTGCTCTGGATAAGCTGGCTCATTAAGTCATGGGTGTGCATTATTTCTGACGGTTTTAACGGCTTCGCCCACACAGGAAACTTGAGCCCTGCTGTTAACCCCCCACGCTGCCTCTAGCTTGGGATGCATCCTAAATTGCATCCTATCCCTTATATACTGAACTACTTTCGATAGGGCCTTGGTCAAAAGTAGTGTACTACAAAGGGAATAGGGTGCTATTTAAATCGCAGGCTTGGTCTGTTGTTTCCGATAGCTGTGGTTCCACAGCTCGTGTTTTCAGTCCCTAACTACTGATTTTGGATCAGTCCCATATGTATTATTTTGAATAACTACTATGAGTTAAACAACAAAGCTGGCACTGGATCAGCTTCAGTACTGAAGGGGTAAAGCAACCATACAGGTTCAACCGAGGTTCTTTCCTTGTTAGTGTGTGAGACGCAGACACAGGAAACCACTTCTCTTCCCCTCCAACACAAGCAGGCACATACTTCATGTTCACAAGAATGCACACACCCAGACACTGTTAATGTATGTGACCTTTATGTAACTAATGTAAACGCCTCTAAGTTCATCCTCAAAAGGAACGACCCATGTTCTTCTTGTAGAACTCGTTGAATAGGCTTTTCCATATACAGTAAGTTTTATGGTCCCTGCCAGTGCGCTCCAGTCTATTATGCAAATCATGTCTTTCAACACGTGAAAGAAAAAAAGGCAGTCCCTGCAGAGCCTGTCCTCATCATGACCTCAAAAACAGGAACTGTTCCAAAGATCTGTGTGAATTGTGGTACTTTCAAGACAACTTAGAAACTCTGAACCTCCGAGTTAAAATCAATATATTTTTTTTGCGTCAAGTTTCCTGTTTTTCAATTCTGATATTTTGCAAGTGGGAAAGTCAGAGCCCTAGTTTCCAAGTGGACATTTTAGAGTTTTAGAGTTCCGAGTTGTCTTGAAAGCGGCATTAGGCCAGATCTATGCAACTGAATACAATAAGTGCTTTTTGACTCA
The DNA here is from genome assembly GCF_036934945.1 of Oncorhynchus masou masou. Taxonomy (NCBI): domain Eukaryota; kingdom Metazoa; phylum Chordata; class Actinopteri; order Salmoniformes; family Salmonidae; genus Oncorhynchus; species Oncorhynchus masou. The sequence continues at coordinate 83,849,871 of NC_088223.1, read as the reverse complement.
GTTGTAACTGTTAGGTTCTTTCCCCAGTCTGTGGTGTATTGTCACGGTGGCCGGATCGGTTTCTTCCAAGGCGACATCCGCCTGTTGTCTGATGACATGAAGGCCTTACGGCCCACCATCTTCCCTGTGGTACCTCGACTGCTCAATCGCATGTACGACAAGGTGAGAGAACCAGCCTTTACACCCCCCCCTACACACACACCTCCCTTCATTTTTCATATCTTATATCAACTCACCCCCTCTCTTGAATGTCTATGTGTGTACTCTACAGATATTCAGCCAGGCCAACACCCCATTGAAGCGTTGGCTGCTGAACTTTGCAGCTAAGAGAAAAGGGGCAGAGGTCAGCAGGGGGATCATCCGCATGGACAGCCTGTGGGATAAGATATTCTTCAGTAAGATACAGGTATCCACCTTCCCTCCTCCATTCCTTCTCTTCTCCTCCTGCCTATGAGTGGCCTGATATGGTGCCCCCGCACATTGGCTACACGGACTATCTGCATTGTGTCCCGCCACACACCAACCCCTCTTTTATGCTACTGCTACTCTCTGTTTATCATATATGTATAGTCACTTTAACCATATCTACATGTACATACTACCTCAATTAGCCTGACTTACCGGTGCCTGTTTATAGACTCACTTCTGTTATTTTTCACTGTTGTTTTTATTTCTTTACTTATCCATTGTTCACCTAATACCTATTTTTTAATTAAAAATCGCACTGTTGGTTAGGGCCTGTATGTAAGCATTTCACTGTAAGGTCTACTACACCTGTTGTTTTTGGCGCACGTGACAAATAAACTTTGATTTGATTTGCTGTGTGTGTACAGGCAATAAAATGGGAATATGCACTGTGACCCGTGGAAGTGTTGCTTGGCAGGCAGGATGCACTGTATTTCAACAACACAGACAGCATTCCTGGTGTGTTGTGGGAGTTTGTGGGAGTTTGGCTTGTGTAATAGTATTGTGTTCTGTTGGCAGGCCAGCCTGGGTGGGAGGTTACGCATGATTGTAACTGGAGCTGCGCCGGCCTCCCCCACTGTACTGGGGTTTCTCAGGGCTGCACTGGGTTGTCAGGTAAGTGATGCACACGTGAATGCGCACACACAAACACACACACACACATGGTGGATAAACACACACATGCAGCTGCATGCATAAGCATACACATGCGCACACACACGCACATGTGTTGACAAACACACAAATGCATGCAGCCACAAGCACACATGGACACGAGGTCACACAGACAAACCATCAGACTGATCATATCACATCCTGCTAACATCCTGTCTGTCCTGGCTGTCTGTAGGTGTATGAGGCATATGGCCAGACAGAGTGTACTGCTGGTTGTACTTTCACCACTCCTGGAGACTGGACCTCAGGTGAGCTGATCTCTCCTCAACGCTCTTCCCTTCTCCTCTCTCCCCCACTCCTCTCCTCTCCGCTCTTCCCTTCTCCTCTCTCCCCCACTCCTCTCCTCAACGCTCTTCCCTTCTCCTCTCTCCCCCACTCCTCTCCACTCTTCCCTTCTCCTCTCTCCCCCACTCCTCTCCTCTCCGCTCTTCCCTTCTCCTCTCTCCCCCCCACTCCTCTCCTCTCCGCTCTTCCCTTCTCCGCTCTCCCCCACTCCTCTCCTCTCCGCTCTTCCCTTCTCCTCTCTCCCCACTCCTCTCCTCTCCGCTCTTCCCTTCTCCTCTCTCCCCCACTCCTTTCTTCTCATCTTTTCTCTCCCCCACTCCTTTCTTCTCCTCTCCTCTCTTCCCCACTCCTTTCTTCTCATCTTTTCTCTTCCCCACTCCTTTCTTCTCATCTTCTCTCCCCCACTCCTTTCTTCTCATCTTTTCTCTCCCCCTCTCCTTTCTTCTCATCTTTTCTCTTCTCCTCTCTTCCCCACTCCTTTCTTTTCATCTTTTCTCTCCCCCACTCCTTTCTTCTCATCTTCTCTCCCCCACTCATTCTCATTTTTTCTCTTCTCCTCTCCTCTCTTCCCCACTCCTTTCTTCTCATCTTTTCTCTTCCCCACTCCTTCTCATCTTCTCTCCCCCACTCCTTTCTTCTCATATTTTCTCTTCCCCACTCCTTTCTTCTCATCTTCTCTCCCCCACTCCTTTCTTCTCATCTTTTCTCTCCCCCACTCCTTTCTTCTCATATTTTCTCTTCCCCACTCCTTTCTTCTCATCTTCTCTCCCCCACTCCTTTCTTTTCTTCTTCTCCTCTCTTTTCTTCTTCTTCTCCTCTCCTCTCTTCTCTTCTTCTCCTCTGTTCTCTTCTTCCTCTCTTCTCCTCTTCTCTCTTCTCCTCTCTTCTTCTCCTCTTCTCCTCTCTTCTCTTCTTTTCTCCTCTCTTCTCTTCTTCTCCTCTTCTCTTCTCTTCTTCTCCTCTCCTCTCTTCTTCTCCTCTCCTTTCTTCTCTTCTTCTCCTCTCTTCTCTTCTCTTCTTCTCCTCTCTTCTCCTCTCTTCTTCTCCTCTCTTTTTCTCCTCTCTTCTCTTCTTTTCTCCTCTCTTCTCTTCTCTTCTTCTCCTCTCCTCTCTTCTTCTCCTCTCTTCACTTCTCTTCTCCTCTCTTCTCTTCTCTTCTCTTCTCTCTTCTTCTCCTCTCTTCTTCTCCTCCTCTCTTCTTCTCCTCTTCTCTTCTTCTCCTCTTCTCTTCTTCTCCTCTTCTCTTCTTCTCCTCTCTTCTCTTCTCCTCTTCTACTGGTCAACAGCTGTTCCACTCCCAGTACACCCATGTGGTGCACTATATATAGGGAGCCATTTGGGACCCACACCTATATTAGGCCAGAGAGCAAGAGTACCTTTATGACATCAGAGTACAGTCAGCTCTAGCCCATGCCTGTTTAAAAACATTATACTTCCTCACTGGGGTGAAAGTCTAAGAGGTTTTACAACGGTGGAAACACAAGCCCACAGAGATAACACGCTGTGTATTGGGGACACATTATAGTGTGACTGAGTATAGCTGCTGCTGACTGATGCCAACATCAACAAAGCCCTCCATGTCCTGAGGAGATGGGGTTATGAGTCAGTGTCACTTGCTTTCAGCGAAAGGACCACCGCAACGTGTAATGTTTTACCGTGAACACTACAGCTGAAGCGAACTCTTTCCTCCGCCGCACGTAAGTGCTTTCAGCTTCAGACTCAAACAAACAAACAAGCTTTGATGTTCTCACTGTTTTTAGCTCTGTGGCTTCCGTCTGGCTGCACGTTTCAGGGCCACAACCATTTCCCCTCTGTAATGTGTGAAAATAGGGGCAACTAGTCGGGAGGCTTAATTGTAGTTGGGTCAGCAACCTTCGGATCACAGCCAGTATTTACCCACATACTCTGCTGTGCTACAAAACACTGGCAGTTGCAGTATTTCAACCCAAGCATGCAACAGACACTTTATTGTCTCGGTGAAACAGCCATGGCCAAAGGTTACACTGGAAATAGTTTGAGCTGCAGTACATTTGAATGTATGCTAGAGCAGCTCTAACACCTGACCCACCCATCAGCGAACTGAATCATCGGTTATGTCCCAAATGGCACCCTATTTCCTATATAGTGCACTACTTTTGACCAGAGCCCTATGGGAATAGGGTCCCCTATGGGTCCTGGTCAAAAGCTGTGCACTATATAAGGAATAAGGTGTGATTTGGAATGCAGCCATAATTTCCTGTCTTCCTGGAAATGTCATTACTTATTACATATTATTTCATGATGCAGACTTTGCCAGGTCTAGCATAAATTTCCAGCCCAAGGACCACTCAAAACCCACCCACAAGGCCTGAAAACTAGGCCAAAATTTTTGCTGTTTTGACTGAGAACACATTCTCATTTACAACAACGACTTGGGGAATAGTTACAGGGGAGAGGAGGGGTAATGAATGAGCCAATTGGAAGCTGGGGATGATTAGGTGGTTATGATAGTATGAGGGTCAGACTGGGTATTTAGCCAGGACACCAAGTTTATCACCCCTACTCTTACGAGTAGTGCCATAGTATCTTTAGTGACCACAGAAAGTCAGGAAACCAATTTAACGTCCCATCTGAAAAACAGCACCCTACACAGGGCAATGTTCCCAACTAAATATATTTTTTTGTGATCTTGATCAAGTGTTTGTAAGCTACTCTGGACTTCTATAGGCCCTGCGCATTATAATCTTCGACACTATAAAAACTATTTGGAACTAGCTAGTGCTGTTGATCGTTTGTTGTCCTCACATGACTTGTCATGAAGTGCTGCTCTCCTCTTACTTGTGACTCTCTCAACACACGGCCCTCCCCATCCCTCCCTCCCTACCACTCTCTCAGCAACAGCCTGCCTCACGACCTGATTATCAATAGCAGCAGGTCACAGTGAAATAAATAGATTAAAAAAAAATACACATAAAATAGAAATACCATAGAAATACCATGGCAGCGGCGGTGTTACTTAGAAGTAGCGCAAAAACCTGCAACCCGCAACCAATACATTTTCCCCTGCGACATTGAAGTCCTTTGAAAACAATGTTCAGAAAAACCATGGACATGGCAACCCTGATCAGTACACTCTCTTAATAAGGCCCTGTGCTCTTACAGTTCCTGGGCAGTGGGGCAGCCTGCTGTTGGTTTGGAATCAGACACAACTGAATGTGTGGATGACATTCAGGGATCTCAGTGGGGAATAACAATTTCAGATCTTCACACACCCTAGAATTGAGCTTTGGCTTTGTGCCTTGCAATGTTTTTAAGTTTAGCAAGTATGGAGAAAGGTATGACTTCTCTAACTATTGTGCAGGCCTGATTGTCAAACAATATACATTTTTGCGTATTTCCACTAAAATATGCACATTTGAGTTGTAAAGGTAATATAGTCATGATTAAGGAACATTTGTATTGCGTCAAATTAAAATATTATTCAACTGCTCCCCCTACTGGTTTGATTCTATATTTCAGTATTTTCAGATTCACATTGAATTTTGGCCTGACTGTATAAATGTATACTTTTTGGTGGCAGCCAATTTACTATCTAATGACTTCAATCCACCAAATGAAGATGTGACTCCACAGCTGTCTGTACACTAGATTTTTTTCTCATATTTCTCCATGGTTTGATGGCCAACTCTAGGTCATGTGGGGGCACCATTGCCATGTAACCTCATCAAGCTGGTGGATGTGGCTGAGAAGAACTACTTTGCACGCAAGGGAGAAGGAGAGGTGAGTTCAATAAAGCATCAAGGACATTTTAGGGTAATCCCTATTTGAACATGGTCGCAGACAGTTGATCACTGAGGCTATGTAAGCATTAGTCGATGTGATAGTTTGGTGCTGAACACATTCTCTTTAATTCTCACTCTGTGGCTGTCTCCCTCTCTCTGATCATCCATTAGGTGTGTGTGAAAGGACCCAATGTTTTCAAGGGCTACCTCAAAGACCCTGAGAGGACTGCTGAAACCCTGGACACAGACGGTTGGCTCCACACCGGAGACATAGGGAGATGGTTACCTGTACGTACACATGCTTGTTTATGACCCTTCCCTTGAAAATACATTTCCTCAAGCATCTATTTGCCTTCCTTGTGTTATATACCCTCAATATTAGGGCCAAAACCTAACTTGACATTCACAACTATTTCAATTAAAATGTAAGGTATGGGCCTATTTTTTATGTCTGCCCTCCGCTCCTCAGAACGGTACACTGAAGATCATTGACAGGAAGAAGCACATCTTTAAGCTGGCCCAGGGAGAGTACATCTCCCCTGAGAAGATAGAGAACATTTACATCCGCTGTGAGCCTGTGACCCAGCTCTACGTCCATGGTGACAGCCTACAGGTGATCTCCCTAACCACTTGGTTGTTATCACATGACAGCCGATGGTAAGAGTTGTTTGGCCATTATCAATAAAGTTGGGCAAAACCACTGGAACACAGCTAGACATTAGCCCTATAAAAATCTGTCAGTTTAGGCTAGATTCAATTCACTGCATACGCACTTCCGCATCTGCGATGAAAGGTGGCAAGCGATGTTTGTCAGACCGTGAGGCATCCCGAAAATTAGTCTTCTCACAAAATTGGATAACACTTTACTTGACACCCAGTGTCATAACACATTATGATTCAGTCATAACCATGTCATAATATGTCATAACAGCTGACATAACTTGTCATAAGTCATAATATTTTATCACTGGTTATGACACCTACAAAAGAGTGTCAAAACCCACAAAACATGCACCTCTGTTGCTTATGACGAGGATGAATGCAGGAGCAAATTTCAGGTACAAGAAACCCTCTTTTTGACTGATATAATGTCATGTACATGATAGGCCTATCTGGCTTACATGATTATGATGGTCATAATGCATCTTGGCAGTGTCATAAATCACATGAGCGAAGTTCACTGAACCACCTCCACCAAAATTACAATTGATAGCCTTTGAGTTAGAGTATGATAATTAAAAAAAAAACATGACACTGATACTGAGGTTAATTGGTAAGCTATAACAGACTATGTGAGGTCATAAAATGTAGGTTTCATAACAGGTGTTATGTAGGTGTCATAACCAGCCATAAAATAACACAATATATGTCACAATAAGTGTAAATATGGGTCATGACAGTGTTATGGCAAGTTATGTCAGCTGTTATGACACATTATGACATGGTTATGACCGTGTCATAACGTCTTCTAACGCTGGGTTTAAAGTAAAGTGTTATCCAAAATCGTCTGTAGCGTCTGAATGGTTTGACCATTATTACCCCTCTATGGAAACATGAGACTCTCCCGAACACAACAGTGTTTTCCGTTTGTCACGAACTGGCTCAAAGCCCGTAACAAAAGGGAGACAACGTGGAGATAAGGCGTAACAAAATATATATTTATTAACTAAAGCAACTAAGGAAAATATACAATGGTGTGTGTAATCAGTAATCAGTAGCGTAAGTGAGTGTTTTGCATGCATGAATGTGATAATGCAGGGTGTTGAAAGATGCTATAGCAAACAACCCCAAAACCACCTAGAAACCAACAAAATCCATAAAGGTGTCTGCATGGAGAGAGTCTCCTCCATGAATGGGGAAGTGGTGTATTTATCCTGGGAGACACCGGGCCCAGGTGTTTCCCATGTAGCTGACTACCCTCCCAACTCCGCCCACCGACATCCTAATAAGGAAACAACAAAGAGAGAATACGGCAGACAGAGTGGGAGGGTCGTCACATTCCCCCCCATAAAACCGGGGACCAACAAGGGCCCCGGAACAACGACACAGAAGTGGCACCTGCCTTTTAACAGGTCAAATTTGCTCACAAACTTAGCTGCACCGACTTGATCAACACAGTCCTCCATCCGAGGAAGAGGAAAATAATCTGGCTTTGTGACACTGTTTAACTTACTGTAGTCCGTACAAAATCGGTTTGTTCCATCCAGTTTACTGACCAAGATACAGGGAGAAGTCCAACTGGAGAAAGAAGGCTCTGCTATCTTACTCTCCAGCATTTATTTGACCTCAGCATCCAGACAACGTAGTTTCTCTGAAGAAACTCTATAGAACCGCTGACGAATGGGGTCAGCATCTCCAATGTCAATATCATGTTCTATTAAGGTTGTACGTATAGGTGTATCAGAAAACAAACCTGGAAATCTCTGAATTAGACCAACCATCTCTTTCCGCCCATCAACAGGTAGGTGAGTGAAAAGACTGTCTAAAATATCCAGGGTTTCTGAATTTTTCAATCTACCCTGCAATATACAATCGTCAGGACCAGGAACATCTTCCTCCTCATGCACACATCTAGCACGACAAGAACCCAAGGAAACAACGGTATCAGCCAAAAGAACAGGTTTACCGTCCTCTGTAGACTTCCACTGTTCAGTCTCAGAGGAACGTGTATAATAGGGTTTTAACAGATTTACATGGCACAGCTGGTATGCTTTCCTCTGTTCTGGAGTGGCAACTAAATCATTTTGCTCAGTGTACTGGCGCACCACTGTATATGGACCTTGAAACTTAGCTTGAAAAGGAGAACCAACAATTGGCAGCAGAGCAAGAACCTGGTCACCCGGACTAAAGTGACGAGGCTCAGCTCGGCGATCAAATATGCCCTTCATCCTCTCCTGTGAAGATGATAACTTCTCCTTAGCCATTTCACCAGCGGCGTATAGGCGGCGCTGGAAATCACACACATACGATAACAGGGACTGAGGAGGCTCGGGAGACTTCCAGTCATCCTGGAGAACAGATAAAAGTCCACGCACCCTATGTCCAAACACAAGGTCATTTGGACTGAAACCCGTGCTCTCCTGTGAAACCTCCCTAGCGGCTAACAGTAACCAAGCCAACCCCTCCTCCCAATCCTTATCCATCGCAGTACAATAAGCTCTCAACAAAGACTTAAGTGTTTGATGGAAATGTTCCAGTGCTCCTTGACTTTGCGCGAGATAGGCGCTAGACAAATTGTGTTTAATATGGAGCTGTTGAAGAACCTGACTAAACAGATTAGAGGTGAAATTAGATCCTTGATCACTCTGAATGACCTTAGGGATTCCAAACAATGAGAGAAACTGAGTCAAGGCTTTTAACACAGACTTAGTCGTGATAGATCGAAGAGGATAGGCAGCAGGAAACCTAGTGGTCTGCCACATCACAGTGAACAGGTAACTGCTAGCCTTTTTAGAACGAGGCAGAGGACCCACACAGTCAATAATCAGATACTCAAAAGGTTGGCTGAGTACAGGAATAGGAAACAAGGGTACCGGCTTAATAGCTTGATTAGGTTTACCAGTTAATTGACAGGTGTGACAAGTTTTGATACAATCAGAAACATCCCTCTTTAATCTAGGCCAAAAGAAATGTCTTAATATGCGATTGTAGGTTTTCCTCACCCCCATATGTCCAGCAACGTCGCTGTGAGAAGTTTCCAACACCAACTCACGAAGCTTAACTGGTACAACAACCTGACTAATTGCCTCCCCCAAAAAACAACTATCATGAGACACCCACTTTCTCATCAGGACATCCTCTTGGAGAAAATACCCATGGGCGACATCTCCCAACTGTTCTACAGGCACAATTTGGTCACGCAACTCTTCTAACGTGGGGTCATCCCGTTGTGCATTGATTAGATCTGAGCGGGTTACAGATAACGGGATAACAGGGAAAACAGTGACATACTTTGTATTATTATCATTAGTCGGAGCAGTGACCAGTTCGCCACGACCCATAGAACGTGTCACTGCACACGCAGAGAACACCTCTGGGAAACTCTGTACACTCTCATCAGGAATCCCAACAAATGACGGCTTAGTGGAAACCACCAGAGATGGAAACACGTCAGGCCATACACGCTCACCAGCCAAGTTATTCCCAAGGATAACGTCGATACCCTCAATAGGCAACGAAGGACGCACCCCCACAACAACTTCACCCTTCACCAGCCCACAATCCAACATCAGTTTATGCAATGGAACTGACAGAGTGTTCAAACCTATTCCCCTAATTAGAACACTATTCCCCGAATCAGTCTCAGCAGAAAAGGGTAACACAGACTCCAACACAAATGATTCAGAGGCACCTGTGTCTCTCAGGATCTTCACTGGCACAAGGTCTTTACTTCCTAACATAGACACAAAACCTTCCATAATGAAAGGTAAATAGTCTGGATCAATATGGACTTTCACATTCTCCTGGGCCTGAGGAAATGAGTCATGAGTGAACTGATGTGGAACAGGTGCAGCTAACACGGTAGACTTAGATTTAGCGTAAGCACCCTTTGACCTGAGAAGTGGACATTCGTTTTTCCAATGACCTGAACCTTGACAGTAGTGACACTCCTGCCCAAAGTCAGCTTTACCATGGGAGTCAGGCTCAACCCTAGTTGAATAGAACTCTGCCCGTGAACCAAAGTATCTCGGTGAGCGAAGCCAAAATCTATCCTAACGTCCCACTCTTTCCGAATACGGGGCTCTGCAAAGACACTTTCGTGAGTCAACACATACTCGTCCGCAGCTTCAGCGACATTCTTTACTTTCTGTTCGTTAATATACGTGGCAATACGATCAGGAATTGTGTCCTTAAATTGCTCTAACATAATCAGATCACACAGCCCTTGGAAAGTCACAACTGCAGAGGCGGAACACCAGCGATTAAACTGTAAAGATAATTGTCGCGCAAACTCAACATGAGTCTGTTTATCATCCCTTTTTAAAGTTCTAAATCATTGGCGGTAAGCCTCAGGGACCAATTCATAAATCTGTAACACAGCTGTTTTAACTTTATCATAACTGGCACTGTCGGCTACACTAAGAGCTGAATATGCTTCCTGCGCGGTCAGCACACACTGCAACATTAAAGTGCGGTCAGAATCAGGCCAACTCCTAGCGTCAGCAATACGCTCAAACAACGAAAATAATGTCTCAGGGTCCTTTTCATTAAACTGAGGCAATAACCGTAAGTTCCCAACAATATCAAATGTCTCTGGGGCACGACCAAAAGAGGAACTACCCCTAGGTAAATCTGGGTCACCTTCCCAGAACAAACTCTCCCCTGAGATCTTTCCTTCCCTAACCAACTCTATATGTTCTTGTTGCAACTTGATTTTAGCACGCTCCATATCTTGTTTAAATGCCAATTCCTTTTCAAACTTTACACGATCATGCTTTAGCTTCTCACGATCATGCTGCCGATCATGCTCTCTTTTCTCACGTTCATGCTGTCGATCATGCTCTCTTTTCTCACGTTCATGCTGCCGATCATGCTCCAGCTGTAACAGAAGCAGTTCTTTCTGCTGTTCAAAAAGAAGGCTACTAGGACTAACCGATGGAATGGTCATTGTAACGTTATGGGGAGACGACAAGTCCTCAGCAGAGGCTGGTCCAGTGGTAACTTCAAGAATACCACTCTCCATCAAATTGGCCTTCAATATCAACCTAATAGAATTCTTTAAACGTTTATGACTAATTTCAACCTTGTAGTGTTCAGCGATCTTCAACAGCTGTTCTTTAGTACCTAAATCTAACAATTCCTCTGATGGAAAGTGAATGAACTCATCTACATAAGATGCCATAGTCACAAAAAAAAATCTCACTCTTCCCCTCTGCTGAGCACACCAGACCACAACCCGAGAATTGACAATCACCCTGAGCACCACAGAAGAGAGATGAGATACAGAGCTTCCCCAAAACCTACAATAACTCAACCCTAGTCTTCGTGCGGATTTGTGGTGGGAATTTATGCACTGTAGCCTGCTGGCAAGGAAATAGAACTCCCCAGCATGCTGGCAAATTCCGCCAAGCCACGGATGTGCCCCCGAGACAACTGCTCTGTCCACAGACACCACACAAAAATAACAAACATTAACCATGCCCAACATATTCCAAAAAATGAAACATGTCGCTAAGCCTATCAGGGGAAAAAGGCCCAAATCTCCCACCGAGGTACACAGCCGATTACTCACCTCAGACTGACGTCCCAACACAAAGTAGAACAAACGTTTCCAGGCTAGGCAGGGCCTGGAAACTAACCATTATACTTTTTCCAACGCAGCACACAACCCAAACAACAAAGGCAACCAATACTGGGCCTATCAAACTCACACAAAATATGCAAACCAAACACGTACCTCCCCGGTCTCCCAACCAATAGTTCAACGACACCCACGAGCGTCTTGGGACTAGTCTGAAGTCAGTACAGCCGATCTGCTAACTTCTGTCTGTAGCGTCAAAACAGTTTGGACAACACACTAATATGACCCCTCTGTTGAAAGGTGAGACTCTCACAAACACAAATATTTGTTTTGCTCTAGGATGCCCACAGGCCACACCAGACCCGTCTGAAGGTCCCCCGTACCAGTTGAAAAAATGTAATGGAAGTATACTGAACAAAATTATCAACACAACATATAAATTGTTGGTCCCATGTTTTATGAGCTGAAATAGAAAATCCCAGAAATTGTTCTTATGCAAATGTATTTCTCAAAAATGTTGTGCACAGATTTGTTTACATCCCTGTTAGTGAGCATTTCTCCTTTGCCAAGATAATCCATTACAACTGACAGGTGTGACATATGAAGAAGCTGATTAAACAGCATGATCATTACACAGGTGCACCTTGTGTTGGGGACAATAAAAGGCAACTGTAAAATGTGCAGTTTTGTTAGACAACACAATGCCAAAGATGTCTCAAGTTTTGAGGGAGTGTGCAATTGGCATGCTGACTGCAGGAATTTCCACCAGAGCTGTTACCAGAGAATTGATTGTTAATTTCTCTACCTTAAGCCACCTCCAATTTTGCTTTAGATAATTTAGAAGTTCATCCAACCAGCCTCACAACCGCAGACCACCTGTATAGCGTTGTGTGGACGAGCGGTTTGCTGATGTCAACATTGTGAACAGAGTGCCCAATGATGGTGGTGGGGTTATGGTATGGACAAGCATAAGCTACGGACAACGAACACAATTGCATTTATCGATGGCAATTTGAATGCACAGAGATACCGTGACAAGATCCTGAGGCCCATTGTAATGCCATTCATCCACCACCATCACCTCATGTTTCAGCATGATAATGCATGGCCCCATGTTGCAAGGATCTGTACACAATTCCTGGAAGCTGAAAATGTCCCAGTTCTTCCATGGCCTGCGTACTCACCAGATACAGTGGGGAGAACAAGTATTTGATGCACTGCAGATTTTGCAGGTTTTCCTACTTACAAAGCATGTAGAGGTCTGTAATGTTTATCATAGGTACACTTCAACTGTGAGAGACGGAATCTAAAACAGAAATCCAGAAAAACACATTGTATGATTTTTAAGTAATTCATTTGCCGGAAAAAAACCCTGTGGCGCAAACACGCACCCCTAACAGCACTAACAAGCACAATCAATCCCACACAAAGACTAAGAGGCAGCGGAGGTTAATAAACCCACCAAAATTAATTAATAGGACACAGGTGATAACAATAACAGACAGACACAAACGAAAAATGGATCGGCGGCAGGTGGCAGGTAGTAGGCCAGCGACGACAACTGCTGAGCACCGCCCGAACAGGAAGGGGAGACACCTTCGGTGGAAGTCGTGACGGATAGACACATACTTACTTACCTACTTAGGCCTATTGAGAGAGAGAGAAAGAGAGAGAAAAATACAGAACATTTGATTATTTCTCATTTCTAAAGGTTACTTGTGTGTTTCTCTTCTAGTCCTGTCTGGTTGCCATAGTTGTTCCTGACCCAGAGACAATGCCTGCATGGGCCCTGAAGAAAGGCATGGAGGGGAGCTATCGGGACCTCTGTAAAAATACTGTATGTGATTTCAATTCCATCTTTACATTCAATGGTGTTTTCATTCTGTTTGTTGCCATGATGAAGGAGAGGCTTGAAATAATCAACTGTGCATAGATGTGAATAGATTGACGTAATCAAAAGAAAGGATTCCTGTTGCACAACATTCATGTCTCGGTACTGTGCTTTTAGAGAAAGATCATCAGATCCTCAGACCCTGAGTAAACTGATTGAAGAAAAGGAAAGGGCACCTTGTTGAACCCTTTGAGTTGTTGAATAGATCGACATAACACAACACATGGTATTGTCTTAGAGTCATGGTATGGTGTCTTGTCTTGTGTGTGTGTGTGTGTAAAGGTCCTGAAGAAAGCCATCATGGAAGACTTGCAGAGACTGGGCAAGGCCAGTGGCCTCCACTCGTTTGAGCAGGTGTGTGTGTGTCAATTGTAAGGTGTTCATTGGTGAGGGCAAATGACAACTGAAAGTGAATACCTCGACGATGATGACAAATAGCTGATATGCACACTTGACCTGGCAAAGGATCCTGTCTACATTCTAATGTATTCTGTCTGTCCCAAGGTGAAAAACATCCACATCCACAACGAGCAGTTCTCCATACAGAATGGCCTATTGACTCCCACACTAAAAGCGAAGAGACCTGAGCTGAGGGAGTTTTTCAAGGAGAAGATTGAAGACCTGTACGAAAACATCTCCATGTGAAACACTACCACAGAATAAACATTTCTCAGTAACATCAGTCCTCATTTAACATTTGTCATTCACTCCCCTTCACCCCCATCCAACCACAAAACAGACTCAAACCAACCAAACAAGTTACTGACCGTGGGTCAGGAAGGAAGTATCAACTTAGCTCTTTGGACCCCCACTGACCAAGTTCTGTCTGCTGCTCCAGGGCAGCCTAGCAGTGTGTTGGGCCAGTAATCGAAAGGTTGCTGGTTTGAATACCTGAGCCGACAAGGTGAAAAATCTGTCGATGTGCCCTTGAGCAAAGCTCTTAACCCTAATTTACTCCAGGGGCGCCACACTACTATGGCTGACCCTGTGAAACAACACATTTCACCTACAGTACTCGGTATATGTGACAATACATCTGTATAATGTTTTTCCAATGTAGAGCTAAAACCAAATCAGCCTCATCTCTTATCTTGAAACGCCAGCAACAGACAGTCAACATAGCCTGCATGCTCCTCTTTCTTTTGTAGGCCTATCAAAACATTACAAAAAAAATGATGCAATCTTTAAGTTCTTCTCATTGTTGTGTTCAGAGAATTTGCCTGGTAAGAACATACCGACCTCAAATAAGGGCATTGCATGCAGTGTGCCCTGCATTGCTGGGACCGTTGTTACAGGAGACTTCAAAATGAGTCCTGGGCTCTTAAGGCAGTCAACAGGGGTGTAAAAACGTTTTGTCTGTTGCAAAACCTTTTCCAACAAAAACAGCTTAATCAAAACGTAAAACATTTTTTCAACAAAAACTAGAGTTTTATTGGACAAATTCAGGTAGGCCCCTCCCCGTTCCATTTGTTCTGTTTGCTTCCATTTGATTCCTAGAGTAAATGGTAAACGCTTTCCATGCAAGGCAAAATGTTTTGCAACGGAATCTGACTAATGAATACACCCCTGGTATACCAACACCGTCAACCGTCATACTGCAAGGCTTTTTCATGAAGTCGAGATCGACAAGCTCCACTCATTGACGGAGGTTAAAACAAAATAGACTGTGAAAATGTGGGTTTATGTAGTACAAATGTATAGGCTTTTGAGTTAATTTCAGTCCCAAATTATTACTATGTGGATGTACATATTAAGGACAACTAGACATAAGCATATTTAAGCAGTGGTTTGAATGCATTTTTTTTGCGTGTAGTGAGATGAATTGTAACTTTATTTAATCTGTTGTCAAATGGAATCAGCACCATATCCTTGTATTGAATGAGTGCAGGCAGCAACAGGGATTAGGGGTTGGGATGGGGCAGAGAAAAATAAAATACATTCTGGAATTATTTTAATTTATTATTTCTTTATTCTTTTCCATGTCAAGCGATGCTTAAACCAACTAAAACAGAATTACCTTTGCATTGCAACATTTGGCTGGGCGATATAGACAGAAAATGTTAAAGGCCCAGTGGAAACACAAATGTGATTTCCTGTGTATATATATATATATATATATATATATATATATATATATTTCCACCCTGAGGTTGGAATAATACTGTGAAAATTATGATAATACAATAATTTTTATTGTAAGGGCTGTACGAAAGAAACGTTAGAAATTTGTTCCTGTTTTGGTGTCAGGGAATTTTGGTCTACCATGGTGACATCACCATGCAGTAACTGAGTTAATAAACCAATAAGAAAGAGTTCCAAACCTCTCTGCCAATAACTGCACATTCAGTTTTACCCTCGCCACTCAAACCTGCCCTAGACAGTCCTAGAAAAATGATTGCTTGATAAATGGCTCTTTTCTAAGAATGTGTTATTATTTAAAAAATATACCACTTTCTAAAAAAATAAATCACAGTATGGTACTTAATTATTACCCTGAAATGATCTGATATTGAGATCTGCATTGGACCTTTAAAGGGATACTGCGAGATTTGCGCCTTTTGTTCGACCCAGAATCTGATAAACTCATGGATACCATTTTTATGTCTCTGTACCCATACCCGTATGTCTCTGTACCCGTACCTGTATGTCTCTGTACCCATATGTCTCTGAACCCGTCCCCATATGTCTCTGTACCCGTACCTGTATGTCTCTGTATCCGTACCTGTATGTCTCTGTACCCCTCTGTACCCATAGACTTCCAGTCATTGAGCTAACGCTAAAACTAGAGAACTTAATTTATACTGCACAGAGACATAACAATTGTATCCACGGGCTAATCGGACTCTTGGTAAGTAGAACAAGGGCAATATAATAGCAATGATCACGGTAGTGATATAGGGTGATCAAATCAAAGTATTTTGGTCGCGTACGCAGTTTAGCAGGTGTTATGGCGGGTGCAGTGAAATGCTTATGTTCTAGTTCCTATCAATCAATGCAGTAAATGTCAAACAAGCACACAATAATACAAAGTAAAACAAAGAATCACAAATGTAGTACATTAGTAGATCTATAAATAGTATGCAAACATTGTTAAAGTGACCAGTGTTCATTTACTATGTACAGTGGGGCAAAAAAGTATTTAGTCAGCCACCAATTGTGCAAGTACTCCCACTTAAAAAGATGAGAGAGGCCTGTAATTTTTATCATAGGTACACTTCAACTATGACAGACAAAATGAGAAAACAAATCCAGAAAATCACATTGTAGGATCTTTAATGAAATTATTTGCAAATTATGGTGGAAAATAAGTATTTGGTCAATAACAAAAGTTTATCTCAATACTTTGTTATATACCCTTTGTTGGCAATGACGTAGGTCAAACGTTTTCTGTAAGTCTTCACAAGGTTTTCACACACTGTTGCTGGTATTTTGGCCCATTCCTCCATGCAGATCTCCTCTAGAGCAGTGATGTTTTGGGGCTGTTGCTGGGCAACACGGACTTTCAACTCCCTCCAAAGATTTTCTATGGGGTTGAGATCTGGAGACTGGCTAGGCCACTCCAAGACCTTGAAATGCTTCTTACGAAGCCACTCCTTCGTTGCCCGGGCGGTGTGTTTGGGATCATTGTCATGCTGAAAGACCCAGCCACGTTTCATCTTCAATGCCCTTGCTGATGGTAGGCTTTGTTACTTTGGTCCCAGCTCTCTGCAGGTCATGCACTAGGTCCCCTGTGTGGTTCTGGGATTTTTGCTCACCGTTCTTGTGATCATTTTGACCCCACGGGGTGAGCTCTTGCGTGGAGCCCCAGATCGAGGGAGACTTATCAGTGGTCTTGTATGTCTTCCATTGCCTAATAATTGCTCCCACAGTTGATTTCTTCAAACCAAGCTGCTTACCTATTGCAGATTCAGTCTTCCCAGCCTGGTGCAGGTCTACAATTTTTTTTCTGGTGTCCTTTGACAGCTCTTTGGTCTTGGCCATAGTGGAGTTTGGAGTGTGACTGTTTGAGGTTGTGGACAGGTGTCTTTTATATTGATAACAAGTTCAAACAGGTGCCATTAATAAAGGTAACGAGTGAGGGACAGAGGAGCCTCTTAAAGAAGAAGTTACAGGTCTGTGAGAGCCAGAAATCGTGCTTGTTTGTAGGTGACCAAATACTTATTTTCCACCATAATTTGCAAATATATTCATTAAAAATCCTACAATGTGATTTTCTGGATTTTTTTTCTAATTTTGTCTGTCATAGTTGAAGTGTACCTATGATGAAAATTACAGGCCTCTCTCATCTTTTTAAGTGGGAGAACTTGCACAATTGGTGGCTAACTAAATACTTTTTTGCCCCACTGTACATAGGGCAGCAGTCCGTGAGGTGCAGGGTAAAGTATGCAACAGTTGGACACAGTCTCCATTGATATGTGTCTCCTGAGTTTTTGGAGTATAATGAGCTTGACACAGGTAAAGTGGCTGAGTGATTGGTTTACCTCTTCTGTAGGTTTACTTTGGCACAACAAAAGTCTACTTGGAGCTAGCATCCAAGTGCATGCTTCTTCTTATCAGCAGCCAACAACTACAATGTTGAGAGCTGAAGGTCTATAGGGCATATTTTCTTCCAAGTACCTCAGATGAAGTTTCATCATCATAGTTGATGTTTGATTTTAGTAGGGGAAAGGCTGCACTTATAGAGCCTCTGAAATATGTTTGTGAGCAGCAGGACCTCAAATAGTCTGTTACAGCTTAACAATTAACCTCAGTATCAGTGTCATGTTTTTTTTATTATCATACTCTAACTCAAAGGCTGTGGAGGTTGTTCAATGAACTTAGCTCATGTGATTGTCTTTTAACTGAGGCCTGAAGACTAGCCCACAAAGTAAATGTCTACAGCATGCTAACCCTGTCATGTGACATACGTTGCATTCCCCCGCTCAGACGTTGCATGCGTCAACCATCGACTGACAGATTGATATAACATATGATGTGGTTAGCTGATACAAAAATACCTATCCAGGCGTTGTAAGATCTGGCATGCTTCAGCAACGCCTGGGCAGAGGAATACGCCCATAGACGACCAGGGCTCAAACCATAGCATTCATAACACTTTAATATATGGACAGATTAATATAATACATTTGGAAAATTCAGCTCATTTTATTTGGTCAAAACAATATTTCCGGGCCTCCCGAGTAGCGGTTGGGCTCTACTTGGCTCATTGTGCTATAGTGACTCCCCGGTCGCCAGTTGAATGGTTTCCTCCGACACATTGGTGTGGCTGGCTTCCGGGTTAAGCTGGCGGGTGTTAAGGAGAGCGGTGAGGCGGGTCATGTTTCGGAGAACACATGACTCCACCTTCGCCTCTCCAGAGTCCATTGGGGAGTTGCAGCGATGAGACAAGTTCGAAAATGGGGAGAAAAAAATACAACAACAAAAAACAAAACTAAAAAGAATACTTGACTTATCTGATCTAAGGCCTTGGCTTCAATAAAAGGAGCATAGGCCATAGACAAATGTCCTCCTCCATCTCACTCGTTTCGGGGCAAGTTTTTCCAGGTCTCACCATGTTGAGGCTACTTTCAGTCATTTCTGCCTGGACAAATAAGCCCACACCTGTCACTGAAGATCAAACTGGAAAAATGTGTCACAATCATATCCCTCAAGTCTCTGCATAAATACAAGCTGTTCAGACGATCACATGAATCCATTTCACAGATAAGATGTGATTGGCGTAGGCCTATTTGGGGAGTGTACATTGGATCTGGAAGAACAGGCATGCTTGTACAGCACTATTGTAAATTCATTTATAGAATGAAAGGAATAAAAAATAATTGCAAGTGAAACCACGAGACTGGTTAGGAATCAATGAAGATTACATAGCAACATTCCAACTGCTGATCAGATCACAAAGAATCCTGTAGTTTGTTTATAAAATATATGAATAATATGTTTTACAGTAAATCTAAATGATGGGTAGATAGGACAGGAATCAAACTGTACATGTTGTATATTTTAATATTCTGTGTTTTTCCTTCTTTGACTAATGACACTATTTTCGGTGAGTGGTCATGTCTCAAACCAGCTACAGGGTTACCTTACTCTATTTTTGTATTTCACATTTATGGCCAGCAGGGAGCGCCAACATAATTAGGGGAACATCGCCACACATTTTTTTCCAGCTGAATCTCTGGAAAAGTTTTTTTTGGGTATCAAGATGACGGGTAGGTTTATGCCCGAATTGTTGTTGGACTTGGAGGTGGAGAATGAGGATGAATTAACTGAAGTGGCAGGTGCTGTGAAAACCGTAGAGTTTCAGCCTTCCCCCGATGGTGATGAAGATGATTTTGGCCCAGTGGGAGAAAGATTTTTGGAGAGAATGGATTCTTGGCCATGGATGTCAGTTGTACCTCAGTAATGGAACTTATATCACAGAGGATGGATGTTGTGGTGTCAGCTGCAGAGAACTACTTGGGTGATTGTTTAGACTGTTTTGATCACGCATACTGGGATATGTTCCAGGTAGCTTCTGAGAACAACATTTACGAACACACGGATATGGTGACTGAGTTCATCAGAAAGTGTATAGGAGAGGTTGTACACACTGTGACTATTAAAACCTGCCCAAACCAGAAACCGTGGATAGATGGCAGCATTCATGGAAAACTGAAAGTGCGAACCATCACATTTAACCATGGCAAGGTGACTGGGAATGTGGCCGAATACAAACAGTGTAGTTATTCCCTCAGTAAGGCAAACAAATAGTTAAAACATCAGCACAGAGACAGTGGAGTCGCAATTCAACAGCTCAGACACAAGACATATGTGGCAGGGTCTACAGACAGTCACGAATTACAAAGGGAAAACCAGCCACGTCGCGCACACTGACGTCTTGCTCCAGGACAAGCTAAACACCTTCTTCGCCCACTTTGAGGATAATACAGTGTCACTGACGTGGCCCACTACCAAGGACTGTGGGCTCTCCTTCTCCATGGACGACGTAAGACATTTAAGCATGTTAACCCTCGCTAGGCTGCTGGCCCAGTCGGCATCACTAGCCGCGTCCTCAGAGCATGCACAAACCGGCTGGCCGGAGGGTTTACGGACATATTCAATCTCTCCCTATCCCAGTCTGCTGTCCCCACTTGCTTCAAGATGTCCACCATTGTTCCAGTACCCAAGAAAGCAAAGGTAACTGAACTAAATGACTATTGCCCTGTAGCACTCACTTCTGTCATCATGAAGTGCTTTGAGAGGCTAGTTAAGGATCATATCAGCTCTAACTCACCTGACACCCTAGGCCAACTTCAATTTGCTTACCGCCCCAGATCCACAGACGATGCAATCTCCATCGCTTTGCGCACTGCCCTATCCCATCTGGATAAGAGGAATATCTATGTAAGAATGCTGAATGCAGAGCCCTCCTGTACTCCCTGTTCACCCATGACTGCGTGGCCACGCACACCTCCAACTCAATTATCAAGTTTGCAGACGACACAACAGTAGTAGGCCTGATTACCAACAATGACGAGAGAGTGGTGCCAGGAAAATAATCTCTCACTCAAAATCAACAAAACAAAGGATCGGATCATGGACTTCAGGGAACAACAGAGGGAGCACACCCCTATCCACATCGACTGGACTGCAGTAGATAAAGTGGATAGCTTCAAGTTGCTCTGCATAGACATCACTGACGATCTGAAATCGTCCAACCACACAGACAGTGTGATGAAGAAGGCGCAACAGCGCCTTTTCAACCTCAGGATGCTGAATAAATTTGCCTTGGCCCCTAAAACCCTGACAAAAGTTTACAGATGCAAAATTGAGAGCATCCTGTTGGGCTGTATCACCGCCTGGTACAGCAACTGCACCGCCCGCAACTGCAGGGCTCTCCAGAGGATGGTGCGGTCACCGGGGACAAACTAGCTGCCCTCCAGGACACCTACAGCACCCGATTGTCACAGGAATGCCAAAAAGATCAAGGACAACAACCACCGGAGCCACGGCTTGTTCACCCCGCTATCATCCAGAAGGCGAAGTCAGTACAGGTGCATCAAAGTTGAGACCGAGAGACTGAAAAACAGCTTCTATCTCATTGCCATCAGACTGTTAAAAAGCCATGACTAGCGGGCTTCCACCCAGTTACGCAACCCTGTACCTTAGAGGCTGCTGCCCCATATACATAGACTTGGAATCACTGGCCACTTTAATAATGGAACACTAGTCACTTTAATAATGTTTACATACTACTTTAGTCTTCTCAGACATTGCTCAATTTAATTTTTATATATTTCTTGAATCCAATTTTTTACTTTTAGATTTATGTGTATTGTTCTGAATTGCTAGATATTGCTGCACTGTTGGAGCTAGGAACACAAGCATTTCGCTACACCCGCAATAACATTTGCTAAATATGTGTAAGTGACCAATACATTTTATTTTATTTGGGTGAATGAGATTTTACTGCAGAAGAGTTACAAGATGTTTTGAATGATAGTGTCCCGTCCTCCAAGGCTGCTGGCCTGGAGTAGGAACAGATAGGACCAAATTAGTGGAATAGTGGTGAGTTTTTAATGGGTGCAATTTTTTCACAAAGTAATGAATTCATACTACAGAATAGTAGGCTGATATACAGCCAATACAGTAGATGGCGCCATGCACCGATAATACTTGTTTGCGGACTGCGGTAATACCCCAGAAGAAGCAGTTGCTGATGATCCAGAGGTCTACGAAGGTTTGTGAATGTTTAAAAATAAAACTAGCTATGGCCAATGACAACGTTTTAATAATTAAATCACTAATTGTTTGTTCAAACTATCTTTCTGATTCGTTTGCTGGCTTTATACTTTAATCTAACAAGTGAAACACCTGCCTGGCCAAAAGATTAACAAACGTTGGCTACCGTTAGCTAACTACTGTAGCTAACTTAGCAGGCGTCATTATCGGGACACTCAAACACGTTCAAGTTGAAAGTTCATGCTCACCTTGACTTCATATTAAGTGGATGTAAATGCATCAATGAGCTTCGTACTCGTGTTTTGATTCAACTGTAACTTTTCTCTCCAAAGAATAATCGTGTTTTTCCTGGAATGGTTCGTTCAAAAGGTCGGAGTTACGACACCATCACAAGACGAGAAGGAATGCTCAGCAGCAGCTCCAGAAGGCAGAGTGGCGATACGCCTTTGAAGTCAGGTTTCACAAGAGGCAGTAAGAAATGGGATGCCTTTCAATGTCAGTATGCGCTACTATGATTATACCTGTCCTGAAGGCCATCTCTCCCCAGATTTCTTCAAGTGGTATCTTCATACACAGATAAGATGTAGCCATCTATAAAGTATTAAATAAACAGTTTCTGACATCCAGCTACACACGAATGTACATGCAGCACAACTGGTGGACAAAAAAGTTCAATAAGCCCAGTAGTATACTCATACCCAAGCAGAGGTTTTACCTTGCAGAGGAAGTTAAGTCTTGTTCATAGCCAATCATTAGGTTTGACTACTATGGTTGCTGATCACTTGCCTGGCAGAAGCAAATTGGTCTGGATGCCAGGCAATCTGATCAAGTCTTTTGTTTAAATTTCAGAACTAAAGCGACTCTTCCCTAAACCCCTCTGCGCACGGCCAAAAGGCCATGTTCTGTCACCTATAAATGAGTCAACATGCACTGATCACAGGTGAGCTGCTTCATCTGTTAAACAATTTATAACAATCAGATAAGGGTTGAGTCCCAAATGGTACCCTATTTCCCCGTTTAGAGAACTACATTTGACCAGTGCCATGGGGTGCCATTTGGGATGCAGACGGGTAGGATTTGTAGCTAGCATTAACGTGACTGTTCATTCCTAGTACATCCCATTATGTGTGCCTCAACAGATCTGTCTTGTCAACTGCTCCCTGGATGAACAGAATGCTGGAATCAAATGGAACTGTGAGTGAAAAGTCATTAAACAAGTTTGCATCACCTCCGATTCACTCGACTAACTTATCACTCTCCATTTTCTCTTTTCAGGAGAGCACAATACATTATAGCACAGAAGACGGTTCAAGTTGAGTTAGGAACATGTTTGTTTTTGTCAGTTTGTCACTTTGTCACTTTGGTCCTTCATGTTTTGGATTGTTAATTGCAAATGGGTCAAAGTTTACTATTGAACGTAATATTTTTTCTATGTGCAGTTTCACAAGTGGGTGTTTCCTCCCTCCTGTTGGATTGTGATGAGACTGATTCTGCTGACATCTCCAGCGATACTAGCTCCAGCAGTCTGCCCTCACCTGAGCAGTTCCGCAGAGAGAAAGTCTATGGTGTGTGTGTTGGTCTAGGACTCAGCAGGCACTGTAAAAAGACCTGGCTGACGGCCCATGCCTTAAGAAGTTGAGTGACAGGGATTTTTCAATCGCATCTTTTTTTGCGGTTTAGAAGAGATAGTGGCCTTCCCCAGTGAGGAGATGTTGGACCTGAATGTAAAGAACTCCACTCTCCTAGATGTCAGCCATGCTGAGGACATCCACATGCAGCAGCCTCCTAACCTGTCCTCCATCATTGGTAAGAGATACAGCACAATGCTGGACATACAGGATGTTACCCCAAATGGCACCGTATTGACTTTATAGACTACTGTTTTGACCTGAGCACCACTTTTGACCAGAGACCTATCTTGGGAAAATGGTGCCATTTGGGACATAACCCAAGTTTTGGTGATTTTAATTATTTTAATTTTAAGGACCCTGAAACCATGTCAACCTTGGAGAGGTTTAGTATTCCATGCTTCCTTATCTGTGCAAAATGTTATTTTTTTTCTTTGCAGACATTTCCCAAATGAATGATGGAAAAGATCAGGAAAAAAGGTCAATTTGATTGAATGGCTCGACTCTGTATAAGATGTGAAATTGACTTTTTCATAGAATGAATAGTCATTTATATTCTAACAAAGAACCTTTATTTGTTCACAGCCGTTTAGCGCCACCCATTAAAAGTACATATTCAGGTATTTGCTTATTATATTTATATATATGGGATGCTTATATATATATATATATATATAGTAATTTGTTTATTTTGGGGGGAAAAAAACTAACAAAAGCAGGAGAACGCATATAAAACTGATTATTTATTTTCCATGTATTTGTAGACAAGCTGTTCAATGCCTATGTGTCCGTTGAATGCACCCCCCTAGCTGGAGGAGTAACTGTGCCCTCAGTCCCCAAGAAAACACAAAGGGTATGAAAACACTCACCTGTCTTGTATTTCTCAGATTCTATCTGAGCTACAAGTGGCATGTAAAGAAAAACTGTGGCTCATCTGCAAGTGTAAGAATGTCAGTTAGTAATGAAGTCCTCCTCTCACAGCCAGTGACGATTAGACCCAGGAAGATCAAATGCAGGAAGAGAGTAAAATTTAGTGACTCTGTTACCACTGAGAAGATGGTAGTGAACAATGTGGAGCCTGTCAGTGAGAGGACCAGAGACACCGTAGACAACAGAGAAACTGCTGCCCCTGAAGTAGTCCCTCAAGTCCTGAAAAGACCCACACATCACTCACCAGAGCAAGCCAAGTTCTTTGACTTTGCAGATGAGAAAGAAAGAGACACCTTCTTTCAAAAGTTGAGGCAGAGGTACTCCTCTGTTAGGGTAAGCATCCTCTCTGAATGGTCAATCTTTGGATGATTGCAGATGCCATGTATTAGAAATTTGCTCTTATAGTATGTTGTTTGACTAACCATGTCCTGGTACTTTTCGTCACCAGAGTATATTCGCCAATGTTGGTGGGCGTTCGACAGATACATTTGAAGATGAGGGTAATGTTTGGTAAGCACAATTTCTACATAGGATGAAGTCCTGCAGATGTTAGTAAAATGGTTGGTTCCTAGGACAAAAATGTCTTGCAGACATGTCATTTTGGGGTATATTCAGAGGTGGAAACTTTCCGTGGGAATAATGGAAATATATGAATATTAATACCATTTTAAATGTAGATGTTTTTTGCTTTGGATATATTTACCATATCATATGGAGACAGAAACAAACCTTTTACCTTATCAAAAGTAGACATAATTGCAAATGATTAAATCCTTCCAATAGAACCCCCCCCGTTTTAGTTATGAATTGAACTTTAATTAAATAAGTTGACTCTTCACATGGGATGATTTCACTGAACAACAAAAGGGAATATTGAATGATCCATCGCATCTCCCAAAAAATGTTTTCAACACATCTGTAAAATGAGTCTAGAAACTAAAGCTTTGGTTGTCTTCCTCTCAGGCTTCCATGTCTTCTCGCTGGACCTCCTCAATGTCCACCTCTTGAACATCAGACTTTGAGGCCTCATCTTCACTTTCACTTTCCAACCTTGTTGACGATGGCTTGTTGTCAGGTTCAAATTTGCCCGGGTGGACAACAATTTTTCAACCCTTGTATTGGTCAGCCTGTTGCGTGCTTTGGTGTGTGTGTTCCCAAACAAGGACCAGTTGCACTCTGAGACGGCTGATGTTGGGGGGATTTGGAGGATGATGGAGGCAACTGGGTAGAGATCCTGAGATCCACAAAGTCACTTCCACCAGGTGGCTGATGATATATGTTGGCACGATTGCCATATTGCATCTCCATCCCAAAGCCCTTGCTTGGAAGTGTACTTTGCCAGACTGCCAAGAACCTTGTCCTCATCCAGGCCAAGGTGGCGAGACACAGTAGTGATGACACCATAGGCCTTGTTGATCTCTGCACCAGACAGGATGCTCTTGTCAGCATACTTGGGGTCCAACATGTACGCTGTGGCGTGTATGGGCTTCAGGCAGAAGTCATCACGCTTTTTGATGCATTTCAGAACGGTAGTTTCCTCTGCTTGGAGCAACAGTGAAGTGGGCAGGGCAGTTTGGATTTCTTCTCTTACATCTGCATGCAGAGTCTGTACATCAGACAGGATGGCATTGTCTCCCTCAATCCATGCAATGGCTACTGCTATAGGTTTCGGGAGTTTCAGGCTGCTTTCCACTCTTTCCCAAAATACATAATCCAGGAGGATCCTCTTAATGGGCATGTCCATATTGGCAGACTGATATGGTCATTTCTTGGAGAAACTCCTTCCCCCCCAGGAGAATGTCAAACATGATGACAACACCACCCCAACGGGTGTTGCTGGGCAGCTTCAATGTGGTGCTCTTATTCTTCTCACTTTGCTTGGTGAGGTAGATTGCTGCTATAACTTGATGACCCTTCACATACCTAACCATTTCCTTGGCTCTCTTGTAGAGTGTATCCATTGTTTTCAGTGCCATGATGTCCTTGAGGAGCAGATTCAATCTATGAGCAGCACA
The DNA here is from genome assembly GCF_036934945.1 of Oncorhynchus masou masou. Lineage (NCBI taxonomy): Eukaryota > Metazoa > Chordata > Actinopteri > Salmoniformes > Salmonidae > Oncorhynchus > Oncorhynchus masou. Next base: position 83,823,259 of record NC_088223.1, on the reverse strand, counting down.
GCCAATGAGTGTGATGTGAGGGTAGGACTCCTCCACTTTAGACCAAGCATCCTTCATGTTCTCATCATTGTCTGTCACCAGTGCAAATACCATCTGTGGTCCAAGGTCATTGATGACTGCCTTCAGCTCATCTGCAATGTAGAGACTGGTGTGTCTGTTGTCCATTGTCTGTGCTCTTATAGAATACTGGTTGAGGGGTGGAGATGTAGTTAATTATTCCTTGCCCACTAACATTCAACCACCCATCAGAGAGGATTGCAATAGTCTGCTTTCTCTATGATTTGCTTGACCTTGACCTTCACCTGAACTCTGTTGAACTCTGCATCCAGCAAATGAGTAGATAAAGCCTGTCTGGTTGAAGGGGGTATTCTGGGCAAAGTACATTCAGAAATCTCTTCCAATACACATTGCCTGTGAGCATCAGAGGTGAACCAGTTGCATACACGGCTCAAGTAAGACATTCATCAGCATTTCTCTAACTCTGTTACTCCATTGAGTCAAAAACACTTCTGATTCCAGGAGGACCATGAGCTGTTGCTATCGATAAGGTGTCTGATTCATAATTTTCACCTCAAATAGAAGAGGGACTTTTGTCAGAGGATGCTTGTTGTGAGAGCTGAGGGAACTTTATGCACTTGGCTAGATGATTCTGCATCTTTGTTGCATTCGTCACATATGATTTGGCACAGTATTTGCAAATGTACACAGCTTTTCCTTCTACATTAGCCGCAGTGAAATGTCTTCACACATCAGATAGTGCCTGTGGCATTTTCCTGTAAAGATTAGAAAAAATGTGTAAAAGAAAAACAAATACAATTCCATGTACAGATAAATAGTTAAGCAGTTAGATTAAACAACTCCTTTGTAAGAAATGTTTTAAAATGCAACGTATGGAAATAGGTGAATTAACGCTCCTCAGTTAGCAGGCTCAAGCAAGCTAAAACCCACATCATTGCAAAAACTAACTAGCAGAAATTGTTAACAAGTTAGAAATTATTTAAACACTGTAGGCTACTATTTACTAGTTAACAAAAAATCATGTATGTCATATAAAATATTCACCCCAGCCAGTATTGTAATCAAAACCAGAAAGCATGTAGTTCTTGGCTCAGACAGTGTAGTAGTGTGAGCTCAATAGCATCTCATTCGTGTGCAAGATCTTGAGAATCAGCTGTACATGTGATGGAAGAGTGCACTGTGAATGCAGAGGGTTGCAATTATATTGAATTAGGGATAGTTTAGCCAAAATATGCCACAAGATGTAGAATTGCCTTGTGTGTCCCACTAAAAAGGTTAACTTGTTATTAGCTAACTTTGAAGAATTTAAGCAAAGTTCCCGGGCTTAACTTCCCATGGGAATTTTCTGACAGCCCTTTGCAGACCTAGTCATTACCCATGCCTCTCCTCTCGAGACCTTTCATTGCATCCTCAAGTATTTCCATAGGTAGGGCCAGGAGTTTTTCCTGACCAATGTGACCGGACCTGGGGTGTATTCATTTAGCTAATTCTGTGACAAAACCTTTCTTAAATTGAAGCAAACTGAACAAAACGGGGAGGGACCTACTTGAATAGAAACTCTCACTTTGCTCCTGTGTGGCTAAGTTGGCATGGTGGGACCAGTACAGAAAAAAGTGTGAACATTTATTCACTCACTACTGTAAGTCGCTCTGGATAAGAGTGTCTGCTAAATGACTAAATAATGACTAAATTAATGTAAAATGCTCTGTTTGCTTCCGTTTTCAAACAGTACACAGTTTCTGTAGGTAATCCGCCCCAGGAACAGCTCTTGGCTCTAGTTATTAGCTGTAAATCGGGCTCAAGTTTTTTCCTACTCGCGAGAAATCCCTGCTGCCCTTTCCATTAAATATTATACGGTTTTGTTTTTATGATTTATAGTAATGGTTGAGTATGTTTGATCTGCTGTTACTTTTTTTCATTTTCCATTGTTATTGAATATTGTGCTTTATTCACTCTGCAGTTCAAAGATATAAGTACCAAGTAGTTAAAGGGCTGAACCATCTGTGCAAAGTGTACCACTTCCAGTCCTCCAGGAAGTAAAGCTACCACAACTTGTAAAAGCTGTCATCAATACAGGTGAGAAAGCAAACAAACCACATTGTCTGAAGCTAACATTTTAACCTTATTTTACATGCCATTTTCTCTAAGCATTAATCTCTCAATACCCATTTTATTCATTCTCTTTTAGGACACTTCTGATCCCTAAAGGTTTTCACAGTCCATGGACAGACAGGTTGTTGTGGTTAAAAAAATATATTTAAAAAATGAAATTCTGTTGCTGTAATATATAATGTAGATAATGTACATTTTTAATTTAATTAACATAATAAATTGATAAAATTACAGTTCTGCTGTATTTGAGCTTATTATTTGACTAAACATGTGAAATATATTTCAGGCATGGAATTGGACTGTGATGTATACAAAATATTTATAATGTTTTAGGTGTTGAATGTACATTTTTATTTGGTGTCTTGTGTTCGAACTTTCAGCCAAAACATAAACAGAGTGATTATTTTGACCACGTGGTGTTTGGCTAAAAATATCATCCAATCAAGTGTTTTCGAGAAGGAGCAGTGGATCGTCGTCCAATCAGAAAACTGTAGTGGGTTTCCAAGCAGTTCGTGTGACTAATGCCTGTCATATGACTCTGCCACAAATGGGGTTAGTTTTAAGGAACTAAGGCTGCACTTGGATTTGGAAGAAAGCGAGACTTTCTAAAATGCCTCCAACTCTTTTTCAGAAACTTTTTAATAAAAGAAATTCAATTTCGCCGCCCCCAAGATGCAACAAAGAGGACCCCGCGTTCAGGTTTGTGCGCATGCTATCTACATGAAACTGCAAGCTATAGCTAACGTTAGCTGGCTAGTTAACGTTATTTGAGCAGCTCATTCTCTTGTGCAAGTGGAGCAGAAGTTGTCCGGAGTATTAGGTATTAAGATACAGTTATGCAATCCGTAATATGCAACGTGTTTTAACCACCTACCGTTCTGATAACGACAGCTGTAAAATGTTCTTAATTATTGCCACCTGCTAATTAAGTTAGCTAACCCACGCCAATCACATCGTGAAATCGCTTGAGAAAGACTGGGTCTTTGTAGAAAATATGACAATGCCTCTACTATTTTGTTGGAAATTACTTGAATCTAATGATAATATTTTGTGTTGTGCTGGACAGGGTTTCTTTGTCGCGTTTACTTGCAGTGACATACATTATCGGAATTATGTTTAATATCAGTGTACACAAACAACAAGAATGCATAACTAGCTAGCTACAATTCAAGATTATTATCATCACTTGGTGCCAAGTACAACGTGCATGCATGCATGCTACTGTACCCAGTCGCAGGCACAGTAGCTCTACGTGCAACGGTGCACGTGACTGTTCAATGGCTCTGACAACTAGATGGCTGGCTAACTGATGTTGCGCTGTGAAGGCTCTGTAAATACTGTAGTTGTGCTATACTTTCTCTGATTACCATGCAATTACAAAGCATTGGTGGCATTGACCTTCTGTTACTGCGCATTGGGAAATACTTTTTTAAATAAATTCTTAAATACTGCCATGTCATTTTTTTGGATGTCATCTATGTCATGCCAAAATATTGAATGTTTGTGAATTAGAGGCCTATAATTTAAATGTGAAGAAAAATGTCAGTTGGATTCTATTTGTGTCGCTCATGAGACCCCCGATGCTAAGTACCCTCACCTATATGTCAACCACATTCTACAGCCCAAAATGTCTTGTCTGTGATAGATAAATGGAGCGTAGTGCATTTTGCCCTTTGACTTCAATTGGGGCATGGCTTACTATTCCCTTTCTGGCTCACACGACAGTACATTTCTTTGGCACACAGGCTTCGTTTATCAGACATGCAGGACTGACAGACAGGAGTTCACTGTAACACTCACTCCAGCACAGGTCTGAAGAAGCAACACTTTGGTGTCTAATTTAATTGTTTTTCTGACAGTGACACTACTCCGATACTGACACCTGTGATTGAGCCTTAAGACTTTGTGAATTACCGTTCTGAGCAAACTTCTCATCTGGAGCAGTTTGTGAGGGCGCAAACATGCTTGGGAGTGAGATGTAGGCGGCACAGTGACTTCTCAACGGCTCTTCTCTAAACCCATAGTTGTATCAATCTGAGACAAGTAAGGAAAAGTTCATGTTAAGGAGTCTCTGTTGGACTGGGCCTGGAACAGCACTGCCACATCAATGCACTGTCCCTCCCTAAGAATACCAGGCAGGGCATCAGGTTGGCTGACCCTCTGAGGAAAACCTAAACAGCGCTCATATTTCCTTGGCTATGAGTGACCCAAGAGCAGCATACTGTACATTGCTGAGAGGTCCCGCCCAGGGGCTTTGTTTGCTCCCCTGCCTGCCCGTGTTGCAAACAAACTTCCTTCCTGTACCACAGCACAGCCTGAAGTGTGGACTTAACACACTGCTCCTTCCCCAGCCAGATCACTGTAGATTATACATGCCAAACTGATATTTTCAATTTCTGTTTGTCTATTAAGCCTTTAGCTATAGTAGTGAAATTGGTTGAGAGAGGAGAAATCTATGCTCAAGTTCCTTCTCCTGGCCCTCTGCACATAGTTTCAAAACAGTGTGTGTGTCATGTGAGGGATCATCAATCATAATGTCTGCCAGAGTATCACATGTCTGTATTCCCCAGTCAGTCACAATCTATAAAAGTAACTGCCAGGTTAGATGAGGGAAAGTTATTGCTTTTCTTTTCCCAATGTCCTCCTTCCCCTGTTTTCAGTGATGGTTTGGCTACCTTGTATTTAAAAAAATAAATGAGTTTGGCTAGTGAGTGTGTTGCATCTCAGCAGACAGCTTGTCGACGTTCTTCCTATACAGGCTATTTTAAGTGGCCCGGAGTTCTCAGAACAGCAGTCATGGTAAAGACATATTTTTCTCCAGCCCCATCCCTTAATGGAAAACTCCACCCAATATGTTGGTATTAATTTCAGTAGTCCATTGTTGACACAATCCCAAAATGTTTTGCTTGTCAGCAATCTAGTTTTCAAGATATGTAACTTTCAAAATACAGAAGTCACCCCATATTTTGCGTAATATGATGCTGCGTTTTGTGTCATATGATGCAAATTGCATCATGCGAGGATTTCTGTATTTTTAAAGTTACATATCATGAACTTGATTGCTGACAAGCAAAACATTTTGGGATTGTGTCAATGGGCAAACACCAATATATATACTTTACTTTAACTTAGGGATGTCTTGTTCAAAGTTGTCAGTTCTTTTGACCAATTGTTCGGTCAAAATGTCTGACCACGTATTTCTCAATATATAGACATGTTTTTTTTAATGAAATCAACTATCTCATGCGGAATGCCAATTTATCTTATTTCTACCGATCTGCTCTCCACTTATGGTTTTCATATGCACATTGTCTTGAAACAGTTTCATTTATAATGTCTTCATATCTCAATCATTGTCATGTGATTAATCAAAATTCTATCTAAATGAAAATGATACAAACCTAAAATGACTTCTATTGCCAACTATGTAAAAAAGAAAATAGCCTACATAAAGCCAACAAATAAGAACATTGCAGCCTGCCGGTAGAAAATATCCTGATTTTAAATTAAAAAAAATCCTATAAATCACATTGGCTACACATGGCCTGTCTGCAACCAACTTGAAACATTCTATCAACTTGGGTCCAGCCAAAGCTTGCGCTTTGCTAGCAACATTGTATAAAATATTCTGGGCCCACAGTTTCCTGAGCTCAGGACAGACACAGCTGTAGGCTATTTGCACAAGGGATAAGAAGCTGTGCTTGACTTGGGCAGGAGATCACCAGAGCTGAGTACCGACACCTCAAATGTTCTACTGCTTGAGCTCCTGTTCCTTTTTAAATTATATTTGCTCACAAATGTTGTGGTGCTCCTGCACCTAAATAGAAACAGTACCAGCACCCAAAATGAGTACCAGAACATATTTCAGTCCAAGTCAAGCACTGATAAAAGTAATCAGGCCGGCCTATTTTATGATGTTTCCACTGGATCAGAGAATGACTTTTCACCTTTCACACTGACTATACCAGTCAAAGGTTTGGACACCAATTCATTCCAGGGTTTTTATTTTATTTTGTACTATTTTATACATTGTAGAGTAATAGTGAAGACATCAAAACAATGAAATAACACATGGAATCAAGTAGTAACCAAAGAAAGTGTTAAACAAATCAAAATATTTTATATTTGAGATTCTTCAAATAGCCACCCTTTGTCTTGATGACAGCTTTGCAAACTCTTGGCATTCGCTCAACCAGCTTCACGAGGTAGTCACTTGGAATGCATTTAAATTAACAGGTGTGCCTTGTTAAAAGTGAATTTGTGGAATTTCTTTCTTTGAGCCAATCAGTTATGTTGGTGATATACGGAAGATAGCCCTATTTGGTAAAATACCAAGTCCATATTATGTCAAGAAAAGCTGAAATAAGCAAAGAGATGACAGTCCATTGTTATTTTAAGACATGAAGGTCAGTCAATATGGAAAGTTTCTTCAAGTGCAGTTGCAAAAACCATCAAGCTCTATGATGGAACTGACTCTCGTGAGGACTGCCACAGGAATGGAAGACCCGGAGTTACCTCTGCAGAGGATCAGTTCATTAGAGTTATCTGCACCTCAGATTGCAGCCCAAATAAATACAAACATCAACTGTTCAGAGACAGCATGAATCAGGCCTTCATGGTCAAATTGCTGCAAAGAAACCACTACTAAAGGACACCAATAAGAAACAAGCAATGGACAATAGACCGGTGGATATCTTTCCTTTGGTCTGATGAGACCAAATTTTAGATTTTTGGTTTCAACCGCCATGTCTTTGTGAGACGCAGAGTAGGTGAATGGATGATCTCTGCATGTGTGGTTCCCACTGTGAAGCATGGAATAAGAGGTGTGGGGGTGCTTTGCTGGTGACACTGTTGGTGATTTATTTAGAATTCAAGGCACACTTAACCGGCATGGTTACCACAGCATTCTGCAGCGATACGCCGTCCCATCAGGTTTGCGTTAAGTGGGACTATCATTTGTTTTTCAACAGGACAATGACCCAGCACACCTCCAGGCTGTGTAAGGGCTATTTGACCAAGGAAGAGAGTGATGGAGTGCTGCATCAGATGACCTGGCCTCCACAATCACCCGATCTCAACCCAATTGAGATGGTTTGGGATGAGTTGGACCGCAGAGTGAAGGAAAAGCAGCCAACAAGTGCTCAACATATGTGGGAACTCCCTTCAAGGTTGTTGTAAAAGCATTCCAGGTGAAGCTGGTTGACAGAGTTCCAAGAGTGTGCAAAGCTGTCATCAAGTCAAAGGGTGGCTACTTTGAAGAACCTAAAACGTTGATTTGTTTCTTTTTTAGTTACTGCATGATTTCATATGTTATTTAATAAGTCGCTCTGGATAAGAGCGTCTGCTAAATGACTTAAATGTAATGTAAATGTTAATAGTTTTGATGTCTAAACTATTATTCTACGAATATAATAGAAAAAGTCAAATTAAAGAAAAATCCATGAGTAGTAGGTGTTCTAAAACTTTTGACTGGTACTGTGTGTTTTAGTTGAGCAGTAACACAAAATAAATAACAATTGACCAGTCGACGCATTGGGGTCAGCCCTACTACCTTTACTAAAACAGGAGAGGAGACACTTTGTTACAACTGCAGACTGCCCCTTGAATTAAAATACTAGCCTATTCATCAGCCTATTTGTGTGAGATTTAGGCTATCAAATGTACAGTTGTTTGACGTATTAGGCATATTTCTGGAACTCTTCCATGCTGTTAGTTAGCAGCACAACCAGGGTTTCTTCATAAACCACATCCAAATCCTTTGAAAACCTGTTTTTTTTTGTTTTAAGTGTACCTGCATTTTTTTCTTGATTTTAATCTAACTCTCTTAATTTCAATTTTGGTTTTAATACTAACTTTGCCAGAAACCTTGTTCTCTGTATCCCAGAATTGTCAATCAGAGGTTGTGTCCCAAAGGGCACCATATTCCCTATATAGGCTTGTGCAATACTTTTGATTAGAGTTCCATTGGCCCTTGCTTTGACTGTGGTGTCTAAATGGATCTAAGCTGGTATGCACAAAGAGCTTTCTGATTTTGCACATACTGTCTGTTACTTTGCCTAACATTCATATGTAGCTATTGAATTATTATTACTCGGCTAACAATATCCATTGTTGATCAATTATTATGTTACTTTTATCACAGCTAATACAGTTTTTGCATAATAGGGCCATGGTACTGGCAGTGTCCTTTTGGTGTAGTGTTGCAGGGTGTTACACTCCATAGACTGATATGAAAAGTTAAAGGCCTCTCAGAATGTAATATAGCCCAACCCTACTTCGGAGAGAGTCCCATATCATAAACAGTGTGAGGTGGCAGTGTTATCTTTAGACAGACACAGTGCTGAATTTACGGGATTATCAAATCTAACCAGAAAGTGTGCTATTACACTGGTTCCATCCCAAATGGCACCCTATTACCTTTATAGTGCACTACTTTTGACCAGGGCCTATAGAGCCCTGGTCAAAAGTAGGGCACTATAAGGGAATAGGGTGCCATTTGGGATGGAATCACAGTCGTCTGAATGCCTACTTTCTTTCTCAGCGATTGAGACTGTCAATATTGTAGGAGCTTCTATGCAGCATTTCCAATGAGGATTTACACCAGTGTTTTACCCAAAAGAGTGACTTTTCCATCTACGCAAGCCGGCACCCGTGTCTCAATGGTCAATGGTTCCAGTGGACCTGCTCTAACTTAGAGCCAAGGCATGGCTACTGGTACCTCTTCAGCTTTCATTTACATAACAATGGATAACTGTGAAATTGAACACCTTCCCACAAAGCAACAGTCCTGAATGATGCAGATGTTGTTGATCTGCCCTGGCACAAGTCTTTAGTGTCTTGAAAATAACTAGAGCAGCGAAGATAAACCCGAAAATGACCTACAACGACATTGCCCTTCTCTTTTGCTTAGGTCGGTAATTTTTGCAGATTCCTGCAGATAAAATAAATAGTAAAAGATGCAATTGTGGGACAAAGACTGTTTTAATTACCAGGTAAAACAGAACCAGTAGGCTCCTTCGGCCCTTGTAGGGCAGGAGTTTCAAACTCATTCCATGGAAGGCCTAGTGCCTGCTGGTTTTGTTTTTTTCCTTTCATTTAGGACCTAGACAACTAGGTGAGGGGAGTTCTTTACTAATCAGTGACTTTAATTCATCAATCAAGTTCAAAGGAGGAGTGAACCTGCAGACACTCATCTCTCCGTGGAATGAGTTTGACGAGTTAAATGCCCCTGGCCTATGCACAATGATGTCGGCAAATTCATCTCTGGAGAGTCAGAAGTAAATCTGATCATTCTGGATCCTATTTTGACAGGTTGCACATCAAAATATAAATCATGCATTCCCTGGATATATTAGCTTGTTTAATCATAGGCTGTGCCGTCTGTCTTGGCACAAAGATACTAACTGTCCCTTTACACGAACTGTCCTTAAAAAATGGGTTATCCTTAATGAGCAAAATAGTTAACCATTTATTCACGTTACTTTAATAAAATATTTCAGTTGTGTATATTACATTAGTTTTATTTGATGACTATTTAATTTCAAGGCATCTCATCATTGAGCTGCTGTCTGACAAAATTACAAAAGAAACACACATACCGGACAAGTTGGTGCGCAGTGGATTATGTTCATTGTAGTTAATGACCATGTTTTCTGAGCTAAACTTTGTATAATATTGGCCTGTTGGAAACTACAACTCCTAACTAGTTTGGGCACAGTTTGGGCTTGATCTGATTTATCTCTAGAAAAAAATGGCGCATTGAGTTCAGAGAAAAAAACTGAACGAAATGGAATTCAAATAATTGATCCGACATTGGTCAATTTGTAAAAAAAAAAGAAAAAAAAGAAACTCAATAACAGTTTTCAGTTCTCGCTCAGCAACGTAACATAGAATAACTTTATTTTCCCCAGAGAGAATGTTAGTTTGGCAAGTCTGATAAGATTCAAAAAGCACTGGAGGTTGGTGGCACCTTAATTGGGGAGGACTGGATCATGGTGATGGCTGGAGCGGAATAAGTGGAATGGCATCAACTACATCAAACGCATGGCTTCCATGTGTTCTGTTTCATTGGCTCCGTTCCATCCATTATTATGAGCTGTCCTCTCCTCTGCAGCCTCCACTGGTGTGAAGTAAACACATTACACAACATTCTTACACACACTCACAAAGGAGCATGATCCACTCTTAGACACACAGACCTTGGGTTTATGATTTCCTCTGGATTCCTATTCGTTGAAAAATCAGTGGTTGAACATGGTTGGCCTGGAGATGTGATGTCATCCACACACACTCATGGATCATGTGACTCATTAGATCATGTGAGTGTGGAATGCAGAAGTGAGTGCTCACCTGGCTGAAACCAAGGAGACACAACAGGTTGCCGGTCAGTTGTCTGTGAGCCAGCTAATGTAGGGCCGTTGAAATAAACGGTTTAGTAGTATCTAGTCATTCCTGTTGTCAGAGAAAGTAAACAGATGCTGATTTGAACATTTGAAGCCTGTGTGTGTTTAGCATCTTCTGGCTTCTCTGGGGTTGTGAGAGAATGGAGAGAGGATTCCCACTTCTTCCAGTGCCCTCTGACCCCTGCCCCAGAGAGAGGGGTTTCACATCTTGACACTTCGAGGGGTCACACAGACACACACACTCGGAATGTGGTGAGTGAGGGCCCTGACTATTTAATTTGTAGTAGGGGTCAGTGTTGTTAATATACCACAATACTCTACTGGCTTCCAGTTGAAGCTCGCATCCGCTACAAGACCATGGTGCTTGCCTACAGAGCTGTGAGGGGAACGGCACCGCAGTACCTCCAGGCTCTGATCAGGCCCTACACCCAAACAAGGGCACTGCGTTCATCCACCTCTGGCCTACTCGCCTCCCTACCACTGAGGAAGTACAGTTCCCGCTCAGCCCAGTCAAAACTGTTCGCTGCTCTGGCCCCCCAATGGTGGAACAAACTCCCTCACGACGCCAGGACAGCGGAGTCAATCACCACCTTCCGGAGACACCTGAAACCCCACCTCTTCAAGGAATACCTAGGATAGGATAAAGTAATCCTTCTCACCCCCCTTTAAATGATTTAGATGCACTATTGTTCCACTGGATGTCATAAGGTGAATTCACCAATTTGTAAGTCGCTCTGGATAAGAGCGTCTGCCAAATGACTTAAATGTAATGTAAATGTACCAACAAGACCAAAACAATACCACAACAAAGAAACAGGCGTATTTTTCATAGTCACAGAATGGTACTTGAACTCAGCTACTGCTCTGTTTAATCATTGGGCATCTTTTGATTTCAATATCGTTACATTTGATTTTTTTTAAGACAACCATTTATTAATTAATCAATTATACAATTGTACATCCAATGTGACTTTTACCAACCTAACTACAAAACAACAATGCTAGTGGTTTATTTGAATGGTAAATCTCTTGATAAACTGGGTAAGTCAATACAGGTGGATGCATATTATTCATTTGGAGTGCATTGAGTTATTGAGCTTGTTTCGGCTAATTTTATGGGGCAACAGATTACAAACAATCCCTTCCATTTAGGACTTATTTTATTGGCAACAGTTAGAAGAATATATAATTTTATTGTACTGATCAACATTTGCATAGAAGCAGTCTCTTCAAACTTGATCCTCTCAATCACGTGAGAAATAATTGACAGAAGTACTGAACGTAACAAATTCTAGTGCTGAACAGTTGTATTAATTTTTTATAACGAAAAAGTACCAACGTTTCGGTCTACTGTGCAAAACTAGTAGACTGTGTGTGTGTTGCCCACAGATCCAGTTACTGTGTTGGAGTGGACAATGACGAGGGGTAAGCAGGTGTACTCTTTCACCCACAAGAAAGCATGATTAGACTATTCTAGCCACCCATGTCCCAAAGCAGGGTTTAATTTTCAGCCCAGAGTGTTATAATATAGCCTAGCTGGCTCGGTTCACCAGAATACTGCACTGGAAAAGTACCCGCTGTGGATTCAAAAACGACCCCCACATCAGACATAGAAAAAGTGACACAAGTGTTACTTTTTGTCTTGAAAGCACCATTATGTTTGTCAAATCATAATGTCAATGATCTTCAGGTATGAAAGTCAGAGCTCCAGAAAGATGCCTGAGTTTCCGACTTGGAGTTCCGAGTTGGATGACTGTTCACAATGTTTTTTCCTAGTCGGAGCTTGTTCCCCCCCCCCGGATTCCCAGTTGTCTTGAACGCTCGGAAGTCTGATATTTTCAAGTTCCCAGTTGTCTTGAACGCTCGGAAGTCTGATATTTTCAAGTTCCCAGTTTTGAACGACATAAGTACACAGTCACACTATGTGTGTGCCAATGGCCTGAGTAGCTTGTGCCAGTCCGGTGGGAGGGAGGGCTGTTTGAGGTCACAATGAGGAGGACAGATTATTCCCTGTGAAGTCCTCCAGTGGATACCTCTGCCGGTCTCTTTCTTCAGCTTCAGAGGGGGACAAGACGCCTGCCCAGTGGGCTGTCACAGCGCAAAGATCACCTGACTGTCTCATGTTGTGTGCATTTAGTTCAGTGCTATTCTTAGCCACGCTCTGGGGGAGTGTAGGGGAAAGACTGGCGGACGCACAATGATGCCCAGGTACCCAGTAATATTTACCCAGCTTGATGCTTTTTGTGTGCATAATTGTTGTTGGGTTTTTGTGATACTGTTTTAGGCTTTGACTGTGGTGGATTTGAATGTGGTTAGAATTCCTAACTGAATTGTATTTTCAGCTTCACAGAGCACTGCAGAGTGTGTGTTGTGCTTTGATCTACTAGTTGTTCAGCTGCGTTGCTATAGATTTACACATTTGAGGGGGGGGGACATTACTACTAGAGGAGTACAACGGCTTACTGTTATTGAGCCAATGACTATCCATTTTATACCATGTCTTGGAAGAAGTGTGTGTGTGTTTTTTTTTTCCAGGGGCCGCTGCTACATTAATATAAGGGAAACACTGGTGTAAATCTGCGGCTGTGTTATGCAATTTAATGTGGTGGAGATTTGGTTCTCTGACAGCTTAGAGTTGCTTCTCTATTTGGAACCAGTGTTTACTGCCTTTTAGTCAAAGGCTGTCTGCCTTCTGTCATTCTTAGGGAGTTTACTTTGGCACTGCAGGGCTCCGGCTCCTCACACATTTCTTATTTCTAGCTCTGATTCATAGACTTGGTGTATAAGGAAATTGTTGTTATTACAAAGGCTAAATAGTAGTACATTTCAAACAATCACAAACTAGGGAGAGATAGAGGAACACTTGTATGCTTTGAGAGATGGCTACTACAAGGAAATGAATATGTTGTTTATACAGTAGGCCTTTTGTGTAGGCTCTTTTTATAGGCTCCGTCCTAATTGAGGTCAGTACTGCTGTATGTAACAGTCTTGTAGTCATGTGCTGATGCTTTTATGAATGGCTCTGCTGATGTCTGACTGTCACAGGGTCTGTTTCCTTGTTTCTCTCTCTCTTTCTCAGTCTCTGTCTCTCTGTCCCTAGTTAAATCATACAAAGTTCATAAACTGCTCCACTTTCTTGTCTACTGACTACTGTTCTGATAAGAGAGAGGGCTGATTTGACTCAATTGAGTATCCTAGCTGCAGAAATGATTTGCAAAGCTCATTTTGTATGTTTTGTTTTTGTGGTCTGTTCTGTTTGTTAAGCTGAATCGTATTACTTCCTAGGTTATATGAGAAGATGGTTATCAAAGCAGCATGCTGAGCAGTAATAATGTGCTCCTGAAACATTGACAGGGGCTCTAGGCTGGATCATTGGATCCCATAATGTAGGCTGTACAGTACTTACGTCACACTGCCTAAAACTCTAGGCCATAGTGAGACTAGTTGGATATTTTTTTATTTTACCTTTATTTAACTAGGCAAGTCAGTTAAGAACAAATTCTTATTTTCAATGATGGCCTGGGAACAGTGGGTTAACTGCCTGTTCAGGGGCAGAACGACAGATTTGTACCTTGTTAGCTCGGGATTTGAACCTTTCGGTTACTAGTCCAACGCTCTAACCACTAGGCTACCCTGCCGCCCCATATGAATAGCCTAATGTGTGTTGGTGACAAATCTGTTCTTCATCCGTCAGTGAATACCTCATGCATGCCTCAGAGCGGACATCATTGATGACTTAGTTGTCTGGGGGGGAATAGGTTTCTGAACAGATGGAGCTGTGGAAAACCTGGGCTGTCTCTGGGGCTGTGTCCAAAATCGGACCCCCCAGAGCAGAGCAAAGTCAAACGTAGTGCACTATATAGGGAACAGGGTGCCATTTGGGATGAAGGCAGAGTGTTTGACAAGGTATTCTGCTCTGCTCTCCACAATTGGGATGGGAATATTCTTGGCCTGCCTTTAAAATGCTGATTCATCCCAGGGTAGGCCTCACGGGAGGCTGGAACTCTGATGTCCTTTACTGAGTCCAAGGATGATGAACCATCATTTGCTTTCTAGCCTTAATTTCTTGAATCTTGTTTTTCGTTTCCCTCCTCGATCAGTGCTGTCATTGAGTGAAGGTTTGATGACGGGCACGTAGAGGAGACATTGAACCCAGATAATTGTGAGGACCCTGACACAATTCAATCCACATTATATACAGCCATTATGTTAGGCTAATGTGATACCAATTATCAAAAATTTAGAAATTAGCAATCAGCAATGGAGAATTTGATTAAAAGTTCCTTTATCAATCAATCAAATGTATTTAGAAAAAAAACGTTATACATCAGCAGATGTCACAAAGTGCTTATGCAAAAACCCAGCCTAAAACCCCAAAGAGCAAGCGATGTAGGTGCATGGTGGCTAGGAAAAACTCCCAAGAAAGGCAGGAACCTAGGAAGAAACCTAGAGTGGAACCAGGCTCTGAGGGGTGGCCAGTCCCCTTCTGGCTATGCCTGGTGGAGATTATAACAGTACATGACCATTTAAGGCTAGATCATTCTTCAAGATGTTCAAACGCTCACAGATGACCAGCAGTGTCAAATAATAGTCACAGTGGTTATGACGGGTGCAACAGGTCAGCACCTCAGGAGTAAATGTCAGTTGGCTTTTCATAGCCAAGCATTTAGAGGTCGAGACAGCAGGTGCGGTAGAGCGAGAGAGGGTCGAGACAGCAGGTCCGGGTTAAGATAGCAGGCCCGGTGAACAGAAACTTTATCAGCAGTACGAGCAGGTGGACTGAGGACTGGAACAGCCAGGAGTTGCCAGGCCAGGTAGTCCTGAGGCAGGGTCTTAGGGCTCAGGTCCTTTGGGAGGGGAGAGCAAGAGAGAGAGATGGGAGAATTAGAGGGGGCATACTTAAGATCCCACAGGACACCAGATAAGACAGGAGAAAAACACCAGTTAGGACAGACTGACCCTAGCCCCCCCCCCAAAGTGAATGGCTAAGCCTTTAGGAATATTGGTAATACTCTACTGTCACCAGTGTTGAATTTAGATAAATGCTCCTCTGTCTGGTCTGTCTTTTATGGCCTTCCAAGCCAAACAGGACGCTGGTGGTGTGGTGGAGGCTGGTGGTGTGGGGGAGGCTGGTGGTGTGGCCATAGCCGTCTCTGTTCCCCCCTGTGGTGGAGGCTGGCGGGTGGCCATAGCCGTCTCTGTTCCCCCCTGTGGTGGAGGCTGGTGGGTGGCCATAGCCTTCTCTGTTCCCCCCTGTGGTGGAGGCTGGTGGGTGGCCATAGCCGTCTCTGTTCTCCCCTGTGGTGAAGGCTGGTGGGTGGCCATAGCTGTCTGATTCCCATCAGGCAGGCGATGGTATGAGGGACAGAATGGCAGCAATGGTACGACTGTTGGCCCTGCCAGGCCCACCGACCCAAAGGGCTGACGGATTAAGAGAGCTTTTTAGCCAACTATCAGTCCATCACTGTCACCTCTCTTTACTTTTTATGATTATTCATACTTTATGTAACCAGACACAGTTTAGTTTGATGGCCTTTGCTACTCTGACTGTGTGAGGACAGGTCTGACTGGAGAATGTCTGTCTGTACATGCTGCTGATGTTTTCAGACTAGTTTGATAGTTTTAGTAGAAGGTCTACGTTCATTGTTAGTAGTGCCAGCGTGATCAAATTCTTCATGCTTGTCCTCTCTCCTCCCTCACTTTCTCTCTCCAGCTGGTCATCCCCACAGCTGGACCCTAGCCAGATCAGATTGATACTGTACCAAGACTGTGAGCGACGGGGGAGAAATGTCCTCTTCGACTCCAGTTCCAAAAAGAGGAGCGCAGAGGAAGCCCCTGCCTCGGTGAGTGACGTGTGTATCTGACTGACAAGGGGTGTTGAATGGGGCACCACAATGTGGGCGAAATAGGAAACTCTGTCTAAAGCTCCTCCTGTGGTTTGTCATTGCCAACCAATGCATTCTGAGAGGGGAGAGCAAGCCTAGAGAGAGAGAGAGAGAGGGGAGAGCAAGCCTAGGGAGAGAGAGAGGGGAGAGCAAGCCTAGAGAGAGAGAGAGAGAGAGGGGAGAGCAAGCCTAGAGAGAGAGAGGGGAGAGCAAGCCTAGAGCGAGAGAGAGGGGAGAGCAAGCCTAGAGAGAGAGAGAGAGGGGAGAGCAAGCCTAGAGAGAGAGAGAGGGGAGAGCAAGCCTAGAGAGAGAGAGAGGGGAGAGCAAGCCTAGAGAGAGAGAGAGAGAGAGGGGAGAGCAAGCCTAGAGGGGGAGAGCAAGCCTAGAGAGAGAGAGAGAGAGAGAGGGGGGAGAGCAAGCCTAGAGAGAGAGAGAGAGAGAGAGAGAGAGGGGAGAGCAAGCCTAGAGAGGGAGAGCAAGCCTAGAGAGAGAGAGAGAGAGAGAGGGAGAGCAAGCCTAGAGAGAGAGAGAGAGAGAGAGGGAGAGCAAGCCTAGAGAGAGAGAGAGAGAGAGAGGGAGAGCAAGCCTAGAGAGAGAGAGAGAGAGAGAGAGCAAGCCTAGAGAGAGAGAGAGAGAGAGGGAGAGCAAGCCTAGAGAGAGAGAGGGAGAGCAAGCCTAGAGAGAGAGAGAGAGGGGAGAGCAAGCCTAGAGGGGGAGAGCAAGCCTAGAGAGAGAGAGAGAGGGAGAGCAAGCCTAGAGAGAGAGAGAGCAAGCCTAGAGAGAGAGAGGGGGAGAGCAAGCCTAGAGAGAGAGAGGGGGAGAGCAAGCCTAGAGAGAGAGGGAGAGCAAGCCTAGAGAGAGAGAGAGAGAGCAAGCCTAGAGAGAGAGAGAGAGAGAGAGAGCAAGCCTAGAGAGAGAGAGAGAGGGGAGAGCAAGCCTAGAGAGAGAGAGAGAGAGAGGAGAGCAAGCCTAGAGAGAGAGAGAGAGAGAGAGAGGGGAGAGCAAGCCTAGAGAGAGAGAGAGAGGGGAGAGCAAGCCTAGAGAGAGAGAGAGAGAGAGAGAGGGAGAGCAAGCCTAGAGAGAGAGAGAGAGAGAGGGGAGAGCAAGCCTAGAGAGAGAGAGAGAGAGAGAGGGGGAGAGCAAGCCTAGAGAGAGAGAGGGAGAGAGCAAGCCTAGAGAGAGAGAGAGAGAGGGGAGAGCAAGCCTAGAGAGAGAGAGAGAGAGGGGAGAGCAAGCCTAGAGAGAGAGAGAGAGGGGAGAGCAAGCCTAGAGAGAGAGAGAGAGGGGAGAGCAAGCCTAGAGAGAGAGAGAGGGAGAGCAAGCCTAGAGAGAGAGAGAGAGGGGAGAGCAAGCCTAGAGAGAGAGAGAGAGGGAGAGCAAGCCTAGAGAGAGAGAGAGGAGAGCAAGCCTAGAGAGAGAGAGAGAGAGGGGGAGAGCAAGAGAGAGGGAGAGCAAGCCTAGAGAGAGAGAGAGAGAAGCCTAGAGGGAGAGAGCCTAGAGAGAGAGAGAGGGGAGAGCAAGCCTAGAGAGAGAGAGAGAGAGAGAGAGGGGAGAGCAAGCCTAGAGAGAGAGAGAGAGGAGAGGGAGAGCAAGCCTAGAGAGAGAGAGAGAGAGAGAGGGGAGAGCAAGCCTAGAGAGAGAGAGAGAGAGAGAGAGAGAGAGAGGGGAGAGCAAGCCTAGAGAGAGAGAGAGAGAGAGAGAGAGGGGAGAGCAAGCCTAGAGAGGGGAGAGCAAGAGAGAGAGAGAGAGAGGGGAGAGCAAGCCTAGAGAGAGAGAGAGCAAGCCTAGAGAGAGAGGGGAGAGCAAGAGAGAGAGAGAGAGAGGGGAGAGCAAGCCTAGAGAGAGAGAGAGAGAGAGAGGGGAGAGCAAGCCTAGAGAGAGAGAGGAGAGCAAGCCTAGGGGAGAGCAAGCCTAGAGAGGGAGAGCAAGCCTAGGAGAGCAAGCCTAGAGAGAGAGAGAGAGGGGAGAGCAAGCCTAGAGAGAGAGAGGGGGAGAGAGAGAGAGAGAGAGCAAGCCTAGGAGAGCAAGCCTAGAGAGAGAGAGAGGGAGAGCAAGCCTAGAGAGAGAGAGAGAGAGAGGGGAGAGCAAGAGAGAGAGAGAGAGAGAGGGAGAGCAAGCCTAGAGAGAGAGAGAGAGAGAGGGAGAGCAAGCCTAGAGAGAGAGAGGGGAGAGCAAGCCTAGAGAGAGAGAGAGAGAGAGAGAGGGGGGAGAGAGAGCAAGCCTAGAGAGAGAGAGAGGGGGGAGAGCAAGCCTAGAGAGAGAGAGAGAGAGGGGAGAGCAAGCCTAGAGAGAGAGAGAGAGAGAGAGGGGAGCAAGCCTAGAGAGAGAGAGAGAGAGAGGGAGAGCAAGCCTAGAGAGAGAGAGAGAGAGGGAGAGCAAGCCTAGAGAGAGAGAGAGAGAGAGGGGAGAGCAAGCCTAGAGAGAGAGAGAGAGAGAGGGAGAGCAAGCCTAGAGAGAGAGAGAGAGAGGGGAGAGCAAGCCTAGAGAGAGAGAGAGGGGAGAGCAAGCCTAGAGAGAGAGAGAGAGAGAGAGAGAGAGGGAGAGCAAGCCAAGAGAGAGAGAGAGAGAGGGGAGAGCAAGCCTAGAGAGAGAGAGAGGGGAGAGCAAGCCTAGAGAGGGAGAGAGAGAGAGAGAGGGGGGAGAGCAAGCCTAGAGAGAGAGAGAGAGAGGGGAGAGCAAGCCTAGAGAGAGAGAGAGAGGGAGAGCAAGCCTAGAGAGAGAGAGAGAGAGAGGGAGAGCAAGCCTAGAGAGAGAGAGAGAGAGAGAGAGAGGGGAGAGCAAGCCTAGAGAGGGGAGAGCAAGCCTAGAGAGAGAGAGAGAGGGGAGAGAGAGAGAGAGGGGAGAGCAAGCCTAGAGAGAGCAAGCCTAGGGGGAGAGCAAGCCTAGAGAGAGAGAGAGAGAGGGGGAGAGCAAGCCTAGAGAGAGAGAGAGAGCAAGCCTAGAGAGAGCAAGCCTAGAGGGAGAGCAAGCCTAGAGAGAGAGGGGAGAGCAAGCCTAGAGAGAGAGAGAGAGAGAGAGGGGAGAGCAAGCCTAGAGAGAGAGAGAGAGAGAGGGAGAGCAAGCCTAGAGAGAGAGAGAGAGAGGGGAGAGCAAGCCTAGAGAGAGAGAGAGAGAGAGGGGAGAGCAAGCCTAGAGGGGGAGAGCAAGCCTAGAGAGAGAGAGAGAGAGAGAGAGAGAGAGAGAGAGGGGGGAGAGCAAGCCTAGAGAGAGAGAGAGAGAGAGAGAGGGGGGAGAGCAAGCCTAGAGAGAGAGAGAGAGAGAGAGAGGGGGGAGAGCAAGCCTAGAGCGAGAGAGAGGGGAGAGCAAGCCTAGAGAGAGAGAGGGGAGAGCAAGCCTAGAGAGAGAGGGGAGAGCAAGCCTAGAGAGAGAGAGAGAGGGGAGAGCAAGCCTAGAGAGAGAGAGAGGGGAGAGCAAGCCTAGAGAGAGAGAGGGGAGAGCAAGCCTAGAGAGAGAGAGGGGAGAGCAAGCCTAGAGAGAGAGAGAGAGGGGAGAGCAAGCCTAGAGAGAGAGAGAGAGGGGAGAGCAAGCCTAGAGAGAGGGGAGAGCAAGCCTAGAGAGAGGGGAGAGCAAGCCTAGAGAGAGAGAGAGAGAGAGAGGAAGCAAGCCTAGAGAGAGAGAGAGAGAGAGAGGGAGAGCAAGCCTAGAGAGAGAGAGAGAGAGAGAGAGAGAGGGGAGAGCAAGCCTAGAGAGAGAGAGAGAGAGAGAGAGGGAGAGCAAGCCTAGAGAGAGAGAGAGAGGGAGAGCAAGCCTAGAGAGAGAGAGAGAGAGGGGAGAGCAAGCCGAGAGAGAGAGAGAGGGAGCAAGCCAAGCAAGCCTAGAGAGAGAGAGAGAGGGGAGAGCAAGCCTAGAGAGAGAGAGAGGGGAGAGCAAGCCTAGAGAGAGAGAGAGGGAGAGCAAGCCTAGAGGGGAGAGCAAGCCTAGAGAGAGAGAGAGAGAGAGAGAGAGGGAGAGCAAGCCTAGAGAGAGAGAGAGAGAGAGAGAGAGAGAGGGGAGAGCAAGCCTAGAGAGAGAGAGAGA